>NC_091984.1:134360828-134387640 GCF_044704955.1 Pristiophorus japonicus
CTCCTTCCCCCCCCTCCCCCATCTCCTTCCCCCCCTCCCCCATCTCCTTTCCCCCCCATCTCCTTTCCCCCCATCTCCTTTCCCCCCCATCTCCTTCCCCCCCATCTCCTTTCCCCCCCATCTCCTTTCCCCCCCATCTCCTTTCCCCCCCATCTCCTTTCCCCACCCCATCTCCTTTCCCCCCCATCTCCTTTCCCCCCCATCTCCTTTCCCCCCCATCTCCTTTCCCCCCATCTCCTTTCCCCCCCATCTCCTTTCCCCCCCATCTCCTTTCCCCCCCATCTCCTTTCCCCCCCATCTCCTTTCCCCCCCATCTCCTTTCCCCCCCATCTCCTTTCCCCCCCATCTCCTTTCCCCCCATCTCCTTTCCCCCCATCTCCTTTCCCCCCATCTCCTTTCCCCCCCATCTCCTTTCCCCCCCATCTCCCCTTTATCCCCTTCTCCTCCCCCTCCACCCTTCTCCTCCCCCTTCCAACCCCCTCCCCCTCCTCCTCCATCCCTCCCCCTTCTCCCCATCCCTCCCCCGTCTCCCCCTTCCCTCCCTCTGCTCCCCCCCTCTCTCCCTCTACCCCCCTCCTCCCCCTCCTCTCGCTGTCAGAAACACAGACACTGACAGACAGAGAATGAGAGACACACACAGATAGACAGAGAGATAGAGACAGTGACAGTGACACACTGGAGGGGGGCATCCCAGCACGCTGTTGGAGGGCTCCCGGTGCTGCAGTCGGTAAGTAGAAAATGTTTTATTTATTGATTTAAAAAAAAAAAATTTTTTTCTTATTAATTTTTTTTGGATTGATTTATTGGTTGATTTATTGATGTATTTATCATTTATTATTGATGTATTTATCATTTATTATTGATGATGGCTCTTTATTTGTAAAACTGAAGTGTTTAATGTTTGTAAACTTCCTTTAAACCCCCCCCCCCCCCACCATTCCCGACGCCTGATTTGTAACCTACGCCTGATTTTCTAAAGTGTAGACAAGGTTTTTTCGAGCGTACAAAAATCTTCACTTACTCCATTCTAAGTTAGTTTGGAGTAAGTTTTCACTGACGAAACTTTGAAAACAGGCGTAAGTGGCCGGATACGCCCCCTTTTGAAAAAAAAATTCTGTTCCAAAGTGAAACTGTTCTAACTGACTAGAACTGGAGCAAACTAAATGACGAGAATTCCGATTTCTAAGATACTCCGTTCTACACTAGTTGCTCCTAAAAATCAGGAGCAAATCATGTGGAAACTTGGGCCATTGTGTGGAAAGTTATCGAATGCGTTCTGGAAGTCCACATAAACGACACCATAGGCATTTCTTTATTTATCTCTTCAAAAACTTCAACTCGGTTAGTTGGACATGACTTAACCGTTACAAATCCATGTTGGCTCTCTGATCAATTCATATTTGTCCAAGTGCTCAGTCACTCTGTCCCTAATAAAATATTCTATTAACTTCCCCACCACAAACGTTAGACTATAATGGGCCTATCATTTCTTAGTTTATCTCTCCTCCCTTTCTTAAATAATGGAGTGACATTGGCAATTTTCCAATCCAAGGGGACAATTCCTGAATCAGGAGAGTTTTGGAAGATTATGACTGGAGCATTTACAATTTCCTCACCACCTTTTCATATCCTGGGGTGGAAACCATCAGGTCCTGCAGATTTATCTATCTTTCGTCTCATTGCCTCCATTACCATTTTTTAAAAAACTTATATTAAATCTATTAAATCCCTCCCCTTGTTTTAGTTTTCCTTTACCTCTGATGCTTTATCCTTTCCTCTACTGTGAAGATCGAGACAAGGTAAGTATTTAGCAAGCAGAAGAGGAAAAGAAGGAATTTCAAGTGATCAACATTATGTCCATTGGTACACTTTGACTGTTTTTTTGGTCAACTGGCTATGTAACATGAGGAAACCCATCAGCATGTTGTAAGAAGTCATAGTGGAAATATATCGCCGGTCAGTCAGCATCTGTGAAGAGAAGACAAGTTCATGTTTCATTTGTAACCCCTTGTCAGAACAAAAAAACTGAAAGGCCCTCGTTGTCATGGATTTCTTAGTCAGTCTTTGAAAGTATGCAGTGTCTTTAGTGTTGAAAGGAGAACTTAGATTTACTAAGTATCTCCAACATCCCAAAATGCTTCAGATATATTCAGTTGCTTTGAAATCGTCAATAAGATAGTGTTATCAAAATGCACATCAGTGTAGCTGTGGTCGTAAGTGCATAAAATGCCAATAATATTTTGTGAATATGTTTTTTTTTAAACAGGAAGAGCTGCTCTTCACTTCATCATCAGATCAATCTTCCCCAGTCTCACCATGTAGTAAGACCAGTGACTGCTCTTCTCCAGCACGAGAGTTAAAAGTCAAGAGTTCAACCGAGGCAAAGCCTGATGAGTTAGTACCAGGTATGAATTCTGCATTTTATTTAATATTACCTCTGTCAAAATGTCCCAGATATAGGCATCATTCATTTCCATTGGAAGGCAGGCTTGTATTTGAAAGCTATATGCCACTTGGAAACAGCTGCAAGATATTGCTCACCTTGGTTGAACTTTATTCATCAAATAGGACCCATATCGTGTTTAAAACAGGAAGCAGATTATCACCTTCTGACAGACCTGAGATGGTTATTGATGTGTTAGCCCTCAATGTTGCATTAAATTATTTCAAGATGACTTTTATTCAGTCTCTCTTCTTCAGCAAATGATTAAGATCATTTCCTTGTGTGTTTTTCTTGGATTTGTTCAATTTGTGAGAGCGATGGAGTTGGTGACAAATTCACTGAACCCAACAGAATTAACCTTGTCTAATGGAATTAGCTCGGGGTGCTTGAGCATAATTGCCACCAGTAATTCAGTGTGCTGTCTACTGCATATTTCAGTTAGTTCAGACAGTTTAACAAATGACTGCTCTCCGATTTAAATCAAAGTATTCAAAAAAAATGTAATAATTCTTAGACTGGTGTGAAAAGAGCAGCAGAGATCAGACTTGCTGAATATATTGAAGGACCTTTTTAAAGTCAGTTTTTATTGGTGATTTTAACAAACAAAAAAAATGTTTGTAGTTATTTTTAGTAGCAAATGCTCCGACTTAATTTTCAACGTCACTCGACCTCAAAATACAAACAAAGTAAATTAATAATTTGAACAGTTATTTGAACATTTTGCAGACATTACTTTTATGGTCCTCTTCTTGCCCTGCCAAGAATCATCCCCACCAAGCTGTTCAGTTTATGACCATTTAAAGAATATTCGTTTCCTACCAGCTCAGAGCTGGAATTAATTCTTCAATTTCCCACTCCACCTCATAGAATCGCGGTTCCATTCCTGCATATACGCACACATTTGCGCCCCTGTTCTCCTGCAGCCCATGCTGTGGTTGCCTTAGATAGAAAAATAGTGCACTGTGATTTGATGTCTTTAGTTAATTCATCAAGGACAGGCAAATGCATTCAGAGAAAGATTATTTTTTTTAATCAACTGCTCACTCAGACGCTGGCACATGACAAGGAGGCAGACAGACAACACACCAGTTTTACCAAGAGGCATCATCAGGATCAACTATATGCTATATAAAAGTAAAACTTTTCTGATGTTGATGACTTTGTTACTTCCCGACTTGATTACTCCAAAGCACACCTGGTTGGCCTCCCACATTCTACCCTATGTAAACTTGAGATCATCCAAAACTCGGCAGCCGTGTCCTAACTCTCACTAAGTCCTGCTCACCCATCACCCCTGTGCTCGCCGACCTACATTGGCTCCCGGTTAAGCAACGTCTCTATTTCAAAATTCTCATCCTTGTTTTCAGATCCCCCCATGACCTTGCCCCTCCCTATCTCTGTAATCTCCTCCAACCCCACAATCCTCCCCCCCCCCCCCCCGAGATGTTTGCACTCCTCAAATTCTGCTCTCTTGAGCATCCCTGATTATAACTGTTCAACAATTAATGGCCATGCCTTCAGCTGCAGAGGCCCCAAGTTCTGGAACTCTCTCCCTAAACCGTTCTGCCCCTCTACCCTTCTTTCCTCCTTTAAAACCTACCTCTTTGATCAAGCTTTTGGTCATCTGCCGTAATTTCTTATGTGCTCGATGTCCAATTTATTTGTTTTGTCTTAAAACACTCCTGTGAAGCCCCTTGGGACGTTTTGCTACATTAAAGGCAGCTATATAAATACAAATTGTTGTTGGGTGATGATACCTTCTCCCTTAATAAAGCCTTCCCTCCTGGCTATATCTTGCACCACTTGTCCTGTCCAGACCGCCACGGTGGTGGCGTGGCTCTTGTCACCAAATCACACCTTTGGTCTGTTCCCCTACTCCCCTGGCACCTTCTCCTTTGAACGTCTCGCCTTGCTCCACCCTTCTTGCCTCTCGTTTAAAATCCTCATTCTTTACTACCCACCCAAGTACCATGTCAAGTTTCGTACCGATAGCTTCACTGCTTTCCTCCCTCAGCCTCTGCACCAACCGACTTCTCATCCTCGGTGATTTCAATCTTCTTCTCAACTCATCATGCTCTCTCCAGAGTTCTCTGCTCTCTTGTCCTCCCCTAATCTCTCCCTCCATATTAAATCCCCATACTTATATTCACAGCTACCCCCTTGACCTTGCCATCTCACGTGGCCTCTACTCTCATCGTGTCAATCACAGATAAGGTCATCTCTGATCATTTCCTTTTATCACTCTCTACTTGCATCCAATCCCAATCCTACTTCCTTCTGTGTCCACACTTGGAAAAACTCTCCCCTAAGTCACTTTATTTTTTATTCATGAGATGTGGGCGTCACTGGCAAGACCAACATTTATTGCCCATCGCTAATTACTCTTAAGGTGGTGGTGAGTCGCCGCCTTAAACTGCCACATTCCGTGTGGTGAAGTTACTCCCACAGTGATTTTGTCGTAGCGGTTTGGTAGGCCACTTCAGAGGGCAGTTAAGAGTCAACCACCATGTCCAGCTAGATCTGGCGATGAATGGCTAAACCAGTTGTCTACTATCAAGTCTGCGTTCCTTGGACTCAAGGTAGTGGATATGTGGGCCATACCAGGAGAAATGACCTGGGTGAGAGAGAGTAAAGGTTTTAATGGGGACAAGGCATCCAAGGGTATGACTGAGCAAATCGGTAGCTGCAGAAAAGGAGTCACATATAGGCTAGTCCGGGTGTAGACAGCAGATTGCCTTCCCTGAAGGGCATTACTGAACCAGATGGGTTTTTAGGACAATCCGGTAGTTACATGGTCACCAGAGGGACCACCTATGGTGATGATGATGATTACTGACACTAGCTTTCTTCTTCCAGATTTATTTAATTAACTGAATTTAAATTCCACAGCTGCTGTGGTGGGATTTGAACTTGTGTCTCTGGATTACTAGTCCAGCAACATTACCACTATGATACTGTTCCCAATAATTACTTGCATTGGCATTTTCATACTCTTATCCTTAGGCCTTCCATTCGCCATGACATTTCTGCAACTACCGATTTGCTCAGTCAAACCCTTGGATGCCCTTGTCCCCATTAAAACCTTTACTCTCTCTCACCCAGGTCATTTCACCTGGTACGGCCCACATATTCACTACCTTGAGTCCAAGGAATGAAGACTTCATGGTAGACAACTGGTTTAGCCATTAGTCACCAGATCTAGCTGGACCACATAAAGCATTATCGGGTCCTACACTTTACAAAACTGCTCGCTATTCCAGGAGCTGTGGAGGCTGGGTCATTGAATAGACTGTTCCCAATAATTACTTGCATTGGCATTTTCATACTCTTATCCTTAGGCCTTCCATTCGCCATGACATTTCTGCAACTACCGATTTGCTCAGTCATACCCACCTGTCTAGGTGAGCTAAACAGATTTTTGAGCGAAAAGGGAGTAAAGAGTTATGGGGAGCGGACAGGGAATTGGAGCTGAGTCCATGGTCAGATCAGCCTTGGTCTTATTGAATGGCGGAGCAGGCACGAGGGGTCAAATGGGCTACTCCTGCTCCTATTTCTTATGTTCTTATGTTCTCTTTCCCACTACAAGCCATCTTCCTAAACCCCTTTCCCCTGCCTCTTCCACCATCACCTCCAACAACAAGTGTGAGGAGCTCATGGACATCTTTGTCACTAAGAATGAGACCATCTATTCAGCTGCCTCTGCCGCTTTCCTCCCTTCTCACCGGGTCAAACTTCCCTTTAGGTTGCCCCCTGCTCTAGCCCTGAACGGCATCTTTCTCTTTCTCTTGTATCTCTCCTCGTGCCCTCTCCAAGCTCATCTTGTCCATAAGCCTCATCTCTTGCTTCCTGGACCCTATTGACACTAAACTGCTGACCACACAACTTCCCTTCCTGGGCCCCATATTACCTGATATTGTTAATGTTTCCTTTTCTTCAGGTACTTTTCCCCCTCCCCTTCAAATCTGCCATTATCAACCCCTCCTCCACAAACCCACCTATGACCTTTGTCCACACAAACTACCACCCCAGCTTAAACCTCCCTTTCTTTTCCAAAGTCCTTGAATGTGTTGTTGCTTCCCAAATCTGTGCCCATCTTTCCCGCAATTCCACATTTGAATCCCTCAACAAAGTCCCAAATGACATCCTATGTGACTCTGACCGTGCTAAGCTATCTCTGCTCATCCTTCTTGATCTGTCTTCAACTTTTGACATGTTTGACCACACCATCCTCCTCCAATACCTCTCCTCCGTTGTCGAACTCGGTGGGACTGCCTTCACCTGGTTTCATTCTTATCCAGTCCTAACCAGCAAATCACCTGCTGTAGCTTCTCTTTCCACTCCTGCACTGTTGATGCTGGAGACCCCAAGGACCTATGCTTTGCCCCCTCCAATTTCTCCTCTACATGCTGCTCCTCGGCAACGGTATCCTAAAACAGAACATCAGGTTCCAAATTCACGCTGATGGCACCCAGCTCTACCTCACCACAACGGCCCCTCCACTGTCTCTGATTTATCACCTTGCTTGTCCATTGGTGGATGAGAAGAAATTTCCATCATCTAAATATTGGGAAGACCAAAACCATTTTCCCCGGTCCCTGTCGCAAACTCCATTCCCCAGCCACTGACTCCATCCCTATCCCTGGCAACTGTCTGAGCCAGACCGTTGGCAGCCTTGATAAATTTAGGGAGCTTGGAGTTAAATTTAAAAAGTAGTACCTCAAAAGTAGTAATCTCAGGATTGCTACCAGTGCCGCGTGCTAGTCAGAGTAGGAATTGCAGGATAGTTCAGATGAATACGTGGATTGAGGAGTGGTGCAGAAGGGAGGGATTCAAATTCCTGGGACATTGGAACCGGTTCTGGGGGAGGTGGAACCAGTACAAACCGGACGGTCTGCACCGAGGCAGGACCGGAACCAATATACTAGGGGGAGTGTTTGCTAGTGCTGTTGGGGAGGAGTTAAACTAATATGACAGGGGGATGGTAACCCATGCAGGGAGGCAGAGGGAAGAATAATGGGGGCAGAAGCAAAAGATAGAAAAAAGAAAAGTAAAAGTGGAGGGCAGGGAAACCCAAGGCAAAAATAAAAAAGGGCCACATTGCAGCAAAATTCCAAAAGGGCAAAATGTGTTAAAAAGACAAGCCTGAAAGCTCTGTGCCTCAATGCAAGGAATATTCGTAATAAGATGGACGAATTAACTGCACAGGCAGCAGTTAATGAATATAATATAATTAGCATCACGGAGCCATGGCTCCAGGATGACCAAGGCTGGGAACTCAACATCCAGGGGTATTCAACATTCACGAAGGCTAGACAGAAAGGAAAAGGAGGTGGGGTAGCGTTGCTGGTTAAAGAGGAAATTAACGCAACAGTAAGGAAGGACATTAGCTCGGATGATGTGGAATCTGTATGGGCGGAGCTGCGGAATACCAAAGGGCAGAAAACGCTAGTGGGAGTTGTGTACAGACCACCAAACAATCGTAATGAGGTTGGTGACAGCATCAAACAAGAAATTAGGAATGCATGAAATAAAGGTACAGCAGTTATCATGGGTGACTTTAATCTACATATAGATTGGGCTAACCAAACTGGTAGCAATACGGTGAGGAGGATTTCCAGGCGTGTATTAGGGATGGTTTTCCAGACCAATATGTCGAGGAATCAACTAGAGGGCTGGCCATCCTAGACTGGGTGATGTGTAATGAGAAAGGACTAATTAGCAATCTTGTTGTGCGAGGCCCCTTGGGGAAGAGTGACCATAATATGGTAGAATTCTTTATTAAGATGGAGTGTGACACAGTTAATTCAGAGACTAGGGTCCTGAACTTAAGGAAAGGTAACTTCGATGGTATGAGACGTGAATTGGCTAGAATAGACTGGCAAATGATAATTAGAGGGTTGAAGGTGGATAGGCAACGGCAAACATTTAAAGATTACATGGATGAACTTCAACAAATGTACATACCTGTCTGGAGTAAAAATAAAACTGGGAAGGTGGCTCAACCGTGGCTAACAAGTGAAATTAAGGATAGTGTTAAATCCAAGGAAGAGGCATATAAATTGGCCAGAAAAAGCAGAAAACCTGAGGACTGGGAGAAATTTAGAATTCAGCAGAGAAGGACAAAGGTTTTAATTAGGAGGGGGAAAATAGAGTATGAGAGGAAGCTTGCCAGGAACATAAAAACTGACTGCAAAAGCTTCGATCCATATGTGAAGAGAAAAAGATTAGCGAAGACAAGCGTAGGTCCATTGCAGTCAGATTCAGGTGAATTTTTATAATGGGGAACAAAGAAATGGCAGACCAGTTGAACAAATACTTTGGTTCTGTCTTCATGAAGGAAGACACAAATAACCTTCGGAAGTACTAGGGGACCGAGGGTCTAGTGAGAAGGAGAAACTGAAGGATATCCTCATTAGGCGGGAAATTGTGTTAGGGAAATTGAGCGGATTAAAGGCAGATAAATCCCTGGGGCCTGATAGTCTGCATCCCAGAGTACTTAAGGAAGTGGCCCTAGAAATAGTGGATGCATTGGTGATCATTTTCCAACAGTCTATCGACTCTAGATCAGTTCCTGGAGGGTAGTTAATGTAACACTACATTTTAAAAAAGGAGAGAGAGAGAAAACGGTTAATTATAGACCGGTTAACCTGACATCAGTAGTGGGGAAAATGTTGGAATCAATCATTAAAGATGAAATAGCAGCGCATTTGGAAAGCAGTGACAGGATCGATCCAAGTCAGCATGGATTTATGAAAGGGAAATCATGCTTGACAAATCTTCTGGAATTTTTTGAGGATGTAACTAATAAAGTGGACAAGGGAGAACCAGTGGATGTGGTGTATTTGGACTTTCAAAAGGTTTTTGACAAGGTCCCACACAAGAGATTGGTGTGCAAAATCAAAGCACATGGTATTGGGGTAATGTACTGATGTGGATAGGGAACTGGTTGGCAGACAGGAAGCAGAGAGTCGGGATAAACGGGTCCTTTTCAGAATGGCAGGCAGTGACTAGTGGGGTGCCGCAGGGCTCAGTGCTGGGACCCCAGCTCTTTACAATATACATTAACGATTTGATTGAAGGAATTGAGTGTAATATCTCCAAGTTTGCAGATGACACCAAGCTGGTTGGCGGTGTGAGTTGTGAGGAGGATGCTAAGAGGCTGCATGGTGACTTAGACAGGTTAGGTGAGTGGGCAAATGCATGGCAGATGCAGGAGAATATGGATAAATGTGAGGTTATCCATTTTGGGGGCAAAAACATGAAGGCAGAATATTATCTGAATGGCGGAAGATTAGGAAAAGGGGAGGTGCAACGAGACCTGGGTGTCATGGTTGAAAGTTGACATGCAGGTACAGCAGGCGGTAAAGAAGGCAAATGGTACGTTGGCCTTCATAGCTTGGGGATTTGAGTATAGGAGCAGGGAGGTCTTGCTGCAGTTGTACAGGGCCTTGGTGAGGCCTCACCTGGAATATTATGTTCAGTTTTGGTCTTCTAATCTGAGGAAGGACGTTCTTGCTATTGAGGGAGTGCAGCGAAGGTTCACCAGACTGATTCCCAGGATGGCTGGACTGACATATGAGGAGCGACTTGATCAACTGGGCCTGTATTCACTGGAGTTTAGAAGGATGAGAGGAGATCTCATAGAAACATCTAAGATTCTGACAGGACTGGACAGGTTAGAAACATAGAAACTAGGTGCAGGAGCAGGCCATTCAGCCCTTCTAGGCTGCACCGCCATTCAATGAGTTCATGGCTGAACATGAAACTTCAGTACCCCCTTCCTGCTTTCTCGCCATACCCCTTGATCCCCCGAGTAGTAAGGACTTCATCTAACTCCCTTTTGAATATATTCAGTGAATTGGCCTCAACTACTTTCTGTGGTAGAGAATTCCACAGGTTCACCACTCTCTCTGGGTGAAGAAGTTTCTCCTCATCTCGGTCCTAAATGGCTTAGCCCTTATCCTTAGACTGTGACCCCTGGTTCTGGACTTCCCCAACATTGGGAACATTCTTCCTGCATCTAACCTGTCGAAATCCGTCAGAATTTTAAACGTTTCTATGAGGTCCCCTCTCATTCTTCTGAACTCCAGTGAATACAAGCCCAGTTGATCCAGTCTTTCTTGATAGGTCAGTCCCACCATCCCGGGAATCAGTCTGGTGAATTTTCGCTGCACTCCCTCAATAGCAAGAATGTCCTTCCTCAAGTTAGGAGACCAAAACTGTACACAATACTCCAGGTGTGGTCTCACCAAGGCCCTGTACAACTGTAGCAACACCTCCCTGCCCCTGTACTCAAATCCCCTCGCTATGAAGGCCAACGTGCCATTTGCTTTCTTAACCGCCTGCTGTACCTGCATGCCAACCTTCAATGACTGATGTACCATGACACCCAGGTCTCGTTGCACCTTCCCTTTTCCTAATCTGTCACCATTCAGATAATAGTCTGTCTCTCTGTTTTTACCACCAAAGTGGATAACCTCACATTTATCCACATTATACTTCATCTGCCATGCATTTGCCCACTCACCTAACCTATCCAAGTCACTCTGCAGCCTCATAGCATCCTCCTCGCAGCTCACACTGCCACTCAACTTAGTGTCATCCGCAAATTTGGAGATACTACATTTAATCCCCTCGTCTAAATCATTAATGTACAATGTAAACAGCTGGGGCCCCAGCACAGAACCTTGCGGTACCCCACTAGTCACTGCCTGCCATTCTGAAAAGTACCCATTTACTCCTACTCTTTGCTTCCTGTCTGACAACCAGTTCTCAATCCACGTCAGCACACAACCCCCAATCCCATGTGCTTTAACTTTGCACATTAATCTCTTGTGTGGGACCTTGTCGAAAGCCTTCTGAAAGTCCAAATATACCACATCAACTGGTTCTCCCTTGTCCACTTTGTTAGTTACATCCTCAAAAAATTCCAGAAGATTTGTCAAGCATGATTTCCCTTTCACAAATCCATGCTGACTTGGACCTATCATGTCACCATTTTCCAAATGCGCTGCTATGACATCCTTAATAATTGATTCCATCATTTTACCCACTACTGAGGTCAGGCTGACCGGTCTATAATTCCCTGTTTTCTCTCTCCCTCCTTTTTTAAAAAGTGGGGTTACATTGGCTACCCTCCACTCGATAGGAACTGATCCAGAGTCAATGGAATGTTGGAAAATGACTGTCAATGCATCCGCTATTTCCAAGGCCACCTCCTTAAGTACTCTGGGATGCAGTCCATCAGGCTCTGGGGATTTATCGGCCTTCAATCCCATCAATTTCCCCAACACAATTTCCCGACTAATAAAGATTTCCCTCAGTTCCTCCTCCTTACTAGACCCTCTGACCCCTTTTATATCCGGAAGGTTGTTGGTGTCCTCCTTAGTGAATACTGAACCAAAGTACTTGTTCAATTGGTCTGCCATTTCTTTGTTCCCCATTATGACTTCCCCTGATTCTGACTGCAGGGGCCTACGTTTGTCTTTACTAACCTTTTTCTCTTTACATACCTATAGAAACTTTTGCAATCCGCCTTAATGTTCTCTGCAAGCTTCTTCTCATACTCCATTTTCCCTGCCCTAATCAAACCCTTTGTCCTCCTCTGCTGAGTTCTAAATTTCTCCCAGTCCCCAGGTTCGCTGCTATTTCTGGCCAATTTGTATGTTACTTCCTTGGCTTTAATACTATCCCTGATTTCCTTAGATAGCCACGGTTGAGCCACCTTCCCTTTTTTATTTTTACGCCAGACAGAAATGTACAATTGTTGTAGTTCATCCATGCGGTCTCTAAATGTCTGCCATTGCCCATCCACAGTCAACCCCTTAAGTATCATTTGCCAATCTATCCGAGCCAATTCACGCCTCATACCTTCAAAGTTACCCTCTTTAAGTTCTGGACCATGGTCTCTGAATTAACTGTATCATTCTCCATCCTAATGCAGAATTCCACCATATTATGGTCACTCTTCCCCAAGGGGCCTCGCACAATGAGATTGCTAATTAGTCCTCTCTCATTACACAACACCCAGTCTAAGATGGCCTCCCCCCTAGTTGGTTCCTCAACATATTGGTCTAGAATACCATCCCTTATGCACTCTAGGAAATCCTCCTCCACCGCATTGCTTCCAGTTTGGTTAGCCCAATCTATGTGCATATTAAAGTCACCCATTATAACTGCTGCACCTTTATTGCATGCATCCCTAATTTCCTGTTTGATGCCCTCCCCAACATCACTACTACTGTTTGGAGGTCTGTACACAACTCCCACTAACGTTTTTTGCCCTTTGGTGTTCTGCAGCTCTACCCATATAGATTCCACATCATCCAAGCTAATGTCTTTCCTAACTATTGCATTCATCTCTTTAACCAGCAATGCTACCCCTCCTCCTTTTCCTTTTATTCTATCCTTCCTGAATGTTGAATACCCCTGGATGTTGAGTTCCCAGCCCTGATCATCCTGGAGCCATGTCTCCGTAATCCCAATCACATCATATTTGTTAACATCTATTTGCACAGTTAATTCATCCACCTTATTGCGGATACTCCTTGCATTAAGACACAAATCCTTCAGGCTTGTTTTTTTAATACCCTTTGTCCTTTTCGAATTTTGCTGCACAGTGGCCCCTCTTGTTCTTTGCTCCGGGTTTCTCTGCCCCGCACCCCTCCTCATCTCCTTTCTGTCTTTTGCTTCCTTTTTGTCTCCTTCTGTCTCCCTGCATTGGTTCCCATCCCCCTGCCATATTAGTTTAACTCCTCCTCAACAGCACTAGCAAACACTCCCCCTAGGACATTGGTTCCGGTCCTGCCCAGGTGCAGACCGTCCGGTGTGTACTGGTCCCACCTCCCCCAGAACCGGTTCCAATGCCTCAGGAATTTGAATCCCTCCCTGCTGCACCACTGCTCATGCCACCTATTCATCTGCGCTATCCTGCGATTCCTACTCTGACTAGCACGTGGCACTGGTAGCAATCCTGAGATTACTACTTTTGAGGTCCTACTTTTTAATTTAGCTCCTAGCTCCTTAAATTCTTTTCCAAGGACCTCGTCCCTTTTTTTACCTATGTCGTTGGTACCAATGTGCACCACGACAACTGGCTGTTCTCCCTCCCATTTCAGAATGTCCTGCACCCGCTCCGAGACATCCTTGACCCTTGCACCAGGGAGGCAACATACCATCCTGGAGTCTCGGTTGCGGCCGCAGAAACGCCTATCTATTCCCCTCACCATTGAATCCCCTATCACTATCGCGCTCCCACTCTTTTTCCTGCCCTCCTGTGCAGCAGAGCCAGCCACGGTGCCATGAACTTGGTTAGATGCGGGAAGAATGTTCCAGATGTTGGGGAAATCCAGAATCAGAGAACGCAGTCTAACGATAAGGGGTAAGCCATTTAGGACTGAGATGAGGAGAAACTTCTTCACTTAGAGAATTGTTAACCTGTGGAATTCCCTAACGCCGAGTTGTTGATGCCAGTTCATTGGATATATTTAGGAGGGAGTTAGATATGGTCCTTACAGCTAAAGGGATCAAGGGATATGGAGAGAAAGCAGGAAAGAGGTACTGAGGTGAATGATCAGCCATGATCTTATTGAATGGTTATGCAGACTCGAAGGGCCGAATGGCCTACTCCTGCACCGATTTTCTATCTTTCTGTTTCTATGTCCTATTTACCCTGAGCTGAGCTTCTGATCATACATCGGCTTTATCACCAAGACCTCCAACACAGCGTAACATGCCCGTCTCCGCCTTTGCCACAGCTCATCTGCTGCTGAGACCCTCATCTTTGCCTCTGTTACGTCTAGATTTGACTATTCCAACGCTTGACTATTCCTGGTTGGCCACATAGCTACCACCGTACACAAATCTGAGCTCATCAGAAACTCTGCTGCCTGGATCCTATCCTAACTCGCAAGAAGTCCCGTTCACCTGTTGCCCCTGTACTCACTGATCTCCATTGGCTCCCAGTCCAGCAACGCCTTGATTTTAAAATTCTCATCCTTGTTTTCATATCCCTTCATAGCCTCACCCCTCCTTCTCTCTCTGTAACCTCCTCCATCCCTACAACCGTGCTAGATATCTGTGCTCTCCTAATTCTGGCCTCTTGCGCATCCCCGATTTCCATTCCCCCCCTTCCCTCTCCCCCCCCCCCCCCCCCCCCCCCCATTGACAGCTGTGCCGTCAGCCTTCAGTTGCAAAGGCCTTAAACTCTGGAATTCCCTCCCTAAACCTCTGCCTTGCCACCTCTCTCTCTCCTTTTATGACTTTCCTTTAAAACCTACTTCTCCGACCAAATTTTTTGTCATGAATTTTGCTCGCAGTATGTTATATGTTAATAAACTTGATTTAGTCTCTAAACTTAAAAATGCTGCTGTTCCTTTCCATTCTATGGTGTTACTACTTGGGATAGTTACAGCTGCTTTCACTGCTGGCGGGAAATGTACCAAAGGTTTTGGGCGGCGGGAGGGGGAAGGTGTGTCGAGAGAGGAAGAATCCGAGAGCCCAATTGTCTTCAGCTTCTTTATCAATGACCTTCCTTCCGTCAGTATCAGGAATTATGAAGCAGCTCATGATGGCCGACAGCAGGACCTGCATAATTTCAACGTCTGGCTGACAAGTGGCAGCTAGCAACTGTACTACACAGGTGCCAAGTCATGATTTCAAATGAGAGAAAGCCTCACACACACTCTCCCACCACACTGACATTAACACACGCACACTCTCTCTCCCCACACAGACATTAACACACACATACACATACACTCTCCCCACAATGACATTAACACACACACACACACACACGCACACTCTCACCCCACACTGCTGGTCAACAGTACCATTATCGCCGACTCCCCCACCATCGACGTCTTTTGGGTCACCATTTGCCAGAAGCTAAGCCGAACAGCCATGTCAACATTGTGGCTACTAGGAAAGGGTAGAGACTGGGTATTCTGCAATGAGTGGCTCAGATTAGAAGTATAATGTAATTCTCACCACTTGCCTTGGATGCAGCCTCTTGAACACTCAACATACTTGATACCAGCTTGATACTGGAGTTAAAATATCCACCCCCTTCACCACCAATGCCGTATGTACGTGCTACAGGAGGCACTGCTAAATTTCCCTCCCTAATGATCTCTCATGGAGAAGGGACCGAGTGTAACGTAGCCAAGTTTGCTGACGATACAAAGATGGGAGGAAAAGCAATGTGTGAGGAGGACACAAAAAATCTGCAAAAGGACATAGACAGGCTAAGTAAGTGGGCAAAAATTTGGCAGATGGAGTATAATATTGGAAAGGGTGAGGTCATGCACTTTGGCAGAAAAAAAATCAAAGAGCAAGTTATTATTTAAATGGAGAAAGATTGCAAAGTACCGCGTACAGCAGGACCTGGGAGTACTTGTGAAACACAAAAGGATAGTATGCAGGTACAGCAAATGATCAGGAAGTCCAATGGTATCTTGGCCTTTATTGCAAAGGGGATGGATTATAAAAGCAGAGCAGTCTTGCTACAGCTATATAAGGTATTTGTGAGGCCACACCTGGAATATTGCGTGCAGTTTTGGTTTCCATATTTATGAAAGGATATATTTGCTTTGGAGGCAGTTCAGAGAAGGTTCACTAGGTTGATTCCTGAGATGAGGGGGTTGACTTATGAGGAAAGGTTGAGTAGGTTAGCCTCCACTCATTGGAATTTAGAAGAATGAGAGGTGATCTTATCGAAACGTATAAAGTTATGAGGGGGCTTGACTAGGTGGATGCAGAGAGGATGTTTCCACTTATAGGAGAGACTAGAACTAGGGGACATAATCTTAGAATAAGGGGCCGCCCATTTAAAACTGAGATGAGGAGTAATTTCTTCTGAGGGTTGCCTCAGAGAGCTGTGGAAGCTGGGTCATTGAATAAATTTAAGACCGAGATAGACAGCTTCTTAACCAATAAGGGATTAAGGGGTTATGGAGAGCATCCCACCCTCTGTAGTCGAGAATTTCAAAGATTCACCACCCTCGAAGTGAAGAAGTTTCTCATCTTAGTCCCTAATGGCCGACCCTTATTCTGAGACTGTGACCCCTGATTCTAGACTCCCCAGCCAGAGGAAGCATCCTCCCTGCATCTACTCTGTCAAGCCCTGTAAGAATTTTGTATGTTTCAATGTGATCATCTCTTATTCTTCTAAACCTTCAAAAATATAGGCCTAGTCTACTTAATCTCTCCTCAGAGGACAACTCCCCGCCCCCCCGCCCCCATCCCAGAAATAAGTCTGGTGAACCTTTGTTGCACTCCCTCCATGGCAAGTATATCGTTCCTTGGGTAAGGAGACCAAAACTGTATGGCTCAGAGACATGGACCATATACAGTAGACAGCTGAAATCGCTGGAGAAACACCATCAACGATGCCTCCACAAGATCCTACAAATCTCCTGGGAGGATAGACACACCAACATTAGCGTCCTCGACCAGGCCAACATCCCCAGCATTGAAGCACTGACCACACTTGATCAGCTCCGCTGGGCAGGCCACAGCGTTCGCATGTCAGACACGAGACTCCCAAAGCAAGCGCTCTACTCGGAACTCCTTCACGGCAAACGAGCCAAAGGTGGGCAGAGGAAACGTTACAAGGACACCCTCAAAGCCTCCCTGATAAAATGCAACATCCCCACTGACACCTGGGAGTCCCTGGCCAAAGACCGCCCTAAGTGGAGGAAGTGCATCCGGGAGGGCGCAGAACACCTTGAGTCTCATCGCCGAGAGCATGCAGAAATCAAGCGTAGGCAGCGGAAAGAGTGTGCGGTAAACCAGTTCCACCCACCCTTTCCCTCAATGACTATCTGTCCCACCTGTCATGGGGACTGTGGTTCTCATATTGGACTGTTCAGCCACCTAAGGACTCATTTTTAAGAGTGGAAACAAATCTTCCTTGATTCCGAGCGACTGCCTATAATGTATAATTGCAGTAAGACCTCTTTACTCTTATTCTCAAAACCTTTTATAATAAAGGCCAACATACCACCTGCTTTCTTAATTGCTGCTGTACCTGCATGTTAACTTTCAGTGATTGTTGAAGGTTGAGTTTGATACAGAATCTGGCAACGTTGCGGAGGCCGAATTAGGCGATAATGCATGGATGACTAGGTTTATAATTCATCTCTGTACCAAACAGAGTACCAAAGTTCGGCACGGCCGGCTTTCAGCCTGAGTGTGCAGCGGGGAAGGAGAATGCAATTGGAAGCTGAGGTTTGCAGCTTTTGACAGAAAGCGACCTGGATAGCTTCCGTCTCGTCCACATTGACGCTGCCAAGGTTGTGCTTTATTCATGATGCGTTGTGTAACAGTACGAAGAAAGTCGTGGAAGTGATGGTGATGAGAGCACACAGAGGGAGCCTGGTCACAGGCTTCAAGATTATGTCACTGAGAGAAAGCAATGTGACAGGGAAAAAGAGGAGCCCAACCATTACATACTCAAAAGGCTACAATAAAGAATAGAAAACTGCAGTTGCAAAAGGTTTAACCACATCGTTGTGCATGATGTTGGATTTTCTCTTCCCATTTGTTTTTCACAGCTGCCATTTTAGCAATAATTGATATCGGAAACAATCTTAATCCACCTGCTGTGGTTGCACAAGATGTTTCTACAGATTAGACTAGAACAGTCACTTGTTGAACTGCTGATAAGTTTTCCTGCTGACTGGTTACATCTAACCTTGTACAGTATAAATTCAGAGATGTAACTGACAGCATATTTTCTTAAATGTCACACTCCCAATATACTAACCAATAGGACAGCAATGATTGTATTGATAAGAAATTGGGAAAATATGTCTGTGGTTTGGAAGGAAAAGATGCTGAACATATAAAGGGCAAATAATTCAATAGCTGAGGAATATGTTTGGCAGCTGCCTGTGCTCGGCACTGAAGTGTTGCACACATGGGGCCCAAGTTTCCACATGATTTGCGCCTGATTTTTAGGAGCAACTGGTGGAGAATGGACTATCTTAGAAATCGCAATTCTCCACATACTTTTTTTTCTGCAGTTCTAGTCAGTTAGAACAGTTTCACTTTGGAACAGAATTTTTTCTTCAAAAGGGGGCGTGTCTGGCCACCTACGCCTGATTTCAAAGTTTCCACAGTGAAAACGTACTCCAAACTAACTTAGAATGGAGCAAGTGAAGATTTTTGTAGAACTGAAAAAACCTGTTCTACACATTAAAAAATCAGGCGCAGGTTACAAATTAGGCGTCCAGAACGAGGTGGGGGGAAGTGAAGTCATTAAATTCTACAATAAATCCTTATTTATACTTATACAAATATTATACAAATAAATCCAACCTGAATAAACATTTATAAGCAAAGAAAAGATTAAATAAAACATCTTCCTACCTGTGTGAAAGCGCTTCAGTCAGCTCAGCGGTGTGGCGTCGTTCCCGCGAACGGGAGGGAGGGAGGGGCAGTCGGGCAGTAAGCAGGCAGCAAGCAGCCTTCCACTTGAGGTGGAAGCCTTACAGTCAGCTCAGCGGTGTGGCGTCGTTCCCGCGAACGGGAGGGAGGGAGGAGGCAGCCGCTCCCGACGGCGGGCGGGGGGGGGGAAGGAGGCAGTGAGAAGGCTGCAGGAAGCCTCAGAAGTTGAGCAGCCGTTTCCCGACAGCGGGGGGGGGGGGGGGAGGGGGAGAGGCCGTCGGGAAACGGCTGCCTCAACTTCTGAGGCTTCCTGCAGCCTTCTCGCTGCTGCAAGAAGCCTCAGTGCTGATCATGGAAGGGCAATGTGCTTTTATTAAAAAATGATAAAAAAATGAACAGCTACAAAGAACTACAAAAATGGCCGAGTGCCAACTTTTCCTTCACACTGCGCGTGCGCGAACGCTCCAACACGCACGCGCAGGGTTGCCGGCACGAAAAAACTAATTTAAATGGTACCCGCCCCCTCCCACTTACAAAATCGGCGCGAGTGGTAGGCTCCGCCCCCTTGGGCGCCGCGCCAAGCAGACATGGAGCTGCAGAGCGCTCCAGAATCGCGCGTTTTTTTTCAGGCGCCGTTTTTGGCGCGAAAAACGGGCGCCCAGCTCGGAGGGGCGCCCGTTTTGTAGCGTGTGGAAACTTGGGGCTTCTGTCTCAATTTCACCGTTGCTTGAAGATGTGCAGGATTTTACAAAATTGACTCTGCGAATGTCTGGATTCAATTTTAGTCCTTGATGGACAATTTGATTAATTCTATGTATATGTATGGCTATGTGTGTGTATGTAAAGTATTTTATAAATATATTAAAACAATTCTGTTTCCTATTCCTATGTGTTCTGTGGTGTGTTTTCTGTACTGTAACGGTGACATAGTTAGCATTCGTAAAGAGAGATTAAATTGAATTTTAGTCTTGTATTTGCCTATGAATCAAAGAGTTCTGCATGTTTTATAGTTAACTTGCTGTAGTTCTGCTTTAGCACTGTACTTGTAAAATATTTTTATAGTTTTAATAACTACTTTTTGTGTTAATTTGTACAGTAATTCGAAACACGTTTGTTCCTCTGTTGCAGTGAATGTCACTTCAAATGTATTGAAGCAGAAGCCTATCCAACCAAAGCCGATTCTAATTCCAGCTTTACCTGTCGCACAGCCCAGTTCGGGCCTAACTGGGAAAACCATTATAATCCAACCAGTTCAAACTGTGCTGTCTGTCTTAAAACAGCAGCCAATAAGAATCCGCCCAGCTCCTGCTGGTGAGTGCTTTATGTTACGTTTGAAATAACTCCACAAGACTGTATATCTTAAGCTCAAACTGTTGTGACCTTGGTCTCTTTATTGTAACTCCAAAGTGAGGAGGCAGCAGGGTAGACTGCCTTTTATACCTGCTTGCCCAGGGTGTGCAGGTGACCCTTGGGTCTCCCACAGGTGCGCCCCCTGGTGGCAAGTCTTGCACGTTGGTAGTGTTTACATACATAACATTTCCCCCCCCAAAGTCTTCTACAGCAGGAAAGGGATACTGAAGGAATGATCAGCCATGATCTTATTGAATGGCGGTGCAGGCTCGAAGGGCCGAATGGCCTACTCCTGCACCTATTTTTCTATGTTTCTGTTTCGAAGTTATTTATAAATTGAGGTGATCCGGGGCTCTGTGTTCCCGGGTTGATCGCCTGAGTTGTAGTCCTGACATGGGTGAGTCGGTCGGATCACTGCGGTGTGGCTGATCTGATCGGACTGTCGGGCATAGTGGGTTCATCCTCGTGGTTGACTGCGAGGTCGATTGCTGGTTCGTTGTGTGTGGGTGGATCAATGATGGTAATGTCCTCTTCAAACTGTTCTTGGTTGTCAGTGAACCGCATGATTGTCCATTCAAAAGTTTGACAACAAACGCTCTATTCCCCTCCTTGGCTAACACAGTGCCAGTAATTCATTTGGGACCATGACCATAATTAAGAACAAACACAGGGTCATTAACCTCAATGTCACGTGATTCTGCCGCGCTATTGTGGTACATATTATGCCGGTGACGCCAGGTTTCTACATGATCATTGAGATCCGAGTGGACTAAGGAGAGCCAGGTTTTGAGTGCTCTCCATTAACAATTCTGCAGGGGGAACCCCGGTGAGCGAGTGGGGGCGCGTCCAGTAGCTGAGCAGGACCGCGATAACCTGGTCTGCAGGGAACTGTCTGTTATGCGTTTCAAGCTCTGCTTGATGGTTTGGACTGCCCGTTGGATGCGGGCTTAAATGACGTAGACCTGACATGCTTGATGCCATTGTGGGTCATGAACTCATTGAATTCCGAGCTGCTGAAGAATGATCCATTGTCACGAACAAGGTCGTCGGGCAAACCATGGGTGACGAACATGGCCCGGAGGCTTTCGATGGTGGCAGTGGACGTACATGACGACAATATTATACATTCAATCCATTTCGAGTAAGCTTCCACTGCTACTAAGAACATCTTTCCTCGAAAAGGGCCAGCGAAATCTACGTGGACCCTTGACCACGGTTTGGAGGGCCATGACAACAGACTCAGTGGGGCCTCCCTTGGTGCATTGTTCAACTGTGAGCAAGTGTTACATTGGTGTACGTATGATGCCAATTCCGAGTCAATGCCGGGCCACCAAACGTGCAACCTGGCGATAGCCTTCATCATGACTATGCCTGGGTGGGTACTGTGAAGGTCGCGTATAAACGTTTCCCTGCCTTTTTTTGGCAAAATTACACGATTCCCCCATAGGAGGCAGTCCGAATGGATGGACATTTCGTCCTTGCATCGGTGGAAAGGCTTAACTTCGTCTTCCATTTCCCCTGGGACTGCCGACCAGCTCCCATTGAGGACGCAGCTTTTTACGAGTGATAGCACCGGGTCCTGGCTCGTCCAAGTCCTGATCTGGTGAGCCGTGACAGGTGACCCCTCGCTCTCAAAAGCATCCATTACAAGGAGCAAGTCTGCGGGTTGCGTCATTTCCACCCCGGTGGTGGGCACTGGGAGCCGACTGAGAGCATCCGTACAGTTCTCAGTGCCTGGTCTGTGGCGGATTCCATAATCATACGCAGATAACATTAGTGCCCATTTTTGATGCAGGACGAAGCATTGGTGTTAATACCTTTTGCTTTCTGAGAACAACTAAATGAGCGGCTTGTGGTCGAACCGGAGCCCAAATAGGTATTGGTGCATTTTCTTAACCCCGGATACGCATGATAATGCTTTTTTTTCAACCATACCTGTTGGCTCTTTCAGCCTTAGATAAGCTTCTGGACGTATATGCAACTGGTTACAGTTTGCCTGACACATTAGCTTGCTGTAACACACAGCTGACCCTGTACAAAGATGCATCACAAGCTTGTACTAAATGTTTACACAGGTCATACAATACAAGTAACTTGTTAGAACATAGCAGGTTTCTGGCCTTGTTAAATCTCTTGAGATTAACACCAAACCCAGTCGTCACCTTTGCATAGGTGCTCAACCCCGGTAGAAAGTTACCAAAATAGTTTAATCCCAGGAACGAACGCAGCTCCGTCACATTCTGTGGTCTGGATGCATTCTTTGATGGCCTCTGTCTTGGAGTCCGTGAGTCTGATGCCATCCGCCGCAATCTTTCTCCCCAGAAATTCGACCTCTGGCACCAGGAAAACACGCTTGGAGCGTTTCAGCCTGAATCCCACTCTGTCCAGTAGCTTGAGAAACTCTTCCAAGTTGTGCAAGTGTTCGGTGGTGTTGCGGCCAGTGATCAAGATGTCAACTTGGAACACCACGGTGCACGAACCGATTTCAGCAGACTCTCCATGTTCTTCTGGAAGATGGCCGCCGTCAAGCGAATTCCAAAGGGCCATCTGTGGTATATGAACAGTCCTCTGCGTGTGTTGATGCACGTCAATTTTTTTGAAGGTTCAGCCAGCTCCTGTGTCATGTAAGCAGAGGTTAGATCCAGCTTGGTGAATGACTTCCCCCCCCCCCCCCCCTGCTAGTGTTGCAAACAGGTCATCTGCTTTGGGTAGTGGGTACTGGTCCTATAGCGAGACTCGGTTGATCGTTACCTTGCAGTCCCCGCAGTTTCTGACCGTCCCATCGCTCTTCAACACTGGCACAATTGGACTCGCTCACTCGTTGAACTCGACTTGCAGTATGATCCCCTCTTGTTGAAGTCTGTCCAGCTCGATCTCTACTTTCTCTCACATCATGTATGGAACCGCTCGGGCCTTGTGATGAACGGAACGGGACTAGATGGATCTGCACTTTGGCGCCTGTGAAGTTGCCGATGCCTGGCTCGAATAACGACGGGAATTTGTTTAGCACTTGGGCGCACGAGGCATCATCCTCCGAAGATAGTGCTTTGATGTCGTCTTAGTTCCATCGGTTCTTTCCTAGCCAGCTTCTGCCATCGCCTGGTACAATCCATGGTGGTAAATTATGCACAGCTCCATCGCACTGCCAATGTCTGGTATGTTTGGTGTAAGTGTGCAGCTTGGCGTGGATCGGGCTTAGTTTTAGCCTTTGTACCTTGTTGCCCCACAGTTTCTCAAAAGCCTTCTGGCTCATAATTGACTGACTCGCTCCCGTGTCCAATTCCATGGAAACTGGAATGCCGTTTAATTTGACTTTTCACATTATCTGAGGGCTTTTGGTGGTGAAGGTGTGTACCCCATACACTTCCTCTTCATCCTCAGGTTGAGTTGCCTCACACTCGTTCAGCGTAATCCGCGCCGGATCAGTCATCTTCTGCTGACTCTGCCATGTGGTGAGTCGCAGTGCGTCTGCACATTCGCTGGAAGTGCCCCATTGTTCCACAGCCCTTACACACCTAGTGCTTGAATCGACATTGATGGGCTCAATGATTACCCCTGCAGCGCCAACACGGTGCTAATGGATTCACATTCATGCCCCATGGCGGACTCTTGAGTCATCCTAGGTCTGGTCTCTGCAGGCGTGTCGGCCCTGCTATGTACAGTTCTGCCTGCTGAAGGCGTTATTTTATGCACAGTACTTGCCGGTGAGTTCCAATGCTGCAATGATAGCTGTTTACTGTTATCGTTCATGGACATAAAAGCCTGGGCTATCGTGATGGCCTTGCTCAGATCTAGGGATTCGCCAGACAGCAGTTTGCGAAGAATGACCTACTGGTCGATTTCAAGCACGAAAAAGTCCGGCAACACTTTCCCCAAAAATCCAGCAAATACGCAAGGTCCCGCAAGGCGTCTTAGGTCGGCGACATAGCTCGCCGTATCCTGTCCCTCGAAGCGGTGGTGCGTATAAAAGCGATACCTAGCCATCAAGATGCTCCCCTTTGGCTTGAGGTGTTCCCGAACCAGCGTGCACAACTCTTCATATGTCTTCTCCGTTGGTTTCAGCAGATTTTTGATGAGGCCATTTATCATGGACCCACAAACGGTGAGGAGAATCATCCTGCGCTTGACCGCGGTTTCTTCCATTCCCAGCTCGTTGGCCATGAAGTACTGGTCAAGACGCTCAACGAAGGCTTCCCAATCATCACCTTCATCAAATCTCTCACGAATACCAATGGCAGCCATAACTGTGAAAGTTTGTGATCTGTTCCTCGTTGCCAATTGTTACGTTTAGAATAACTCCACAAGACTGTATATCTTAAGCTCAAACTGTTGTGACCTTAGTCTCTTTATTGTAACTCCAGAGTGAGGAGGCAGTATGGTAGACTGCCTTTTATACCTCCTTGTCCAGGGTGTGCAGGTGACCCTTGGGTATCCCACAGGTGCCCCCCTGGTGGCAAGTCTTACACATTGGTAATGTTTACATACATAACACTTTGTAGTTTAAAATATTAAATTGGTGTGATTGTGGTTGTACCTTGATGGTATCCTTTGTGTTAATTATTGTATATGTCAGCAATATGTCATCTTCCTGACACACTGACTTCTCTACAAAATGGCCACGATCACACCTTGAAGACTGTTGCTGAGGTTTCCTAGCACAACTCTGTCCAGGAACCTTGAAAATGATATGGACATAGGGGTACTTCAAACTCAATGTAAAACATAGCAACAAATGTCTCTGAGGAAGGCACTGAGGGGGCAACCAAGATTACTAAAGCAGTGTCTCTGAACAGCTTTAGCTTGATGCCTTCACCTTTCTGCAGACCATGGTCTTTGACACCTGTTCCTGAAACAACTCAAACTACACATTACCAGTTCATCCACCAGGCTCACAACCACCTGCCTCATTGTGGATTCTCCAAAGCCAACAGGCTGGGGTTTTATGGAGTCTTGTGAACATCATGTGACTGGCTAAGGTACTCCCAACTCAACAGCTCTACAACTCTTTCTGTTTCAACAAACGCGAGCATACTCACAGGTGCATACATTAAAGCTCCCAACTTGATAATGACGTCATGCACATGGCATGGACTTGCTGTAACAGTCTAATAAAATGAGGATAATGCGTTGGGTGAGCTTGTTAATCAGATAGGCATTCATTTACAATGCAAAGGGGACTGTAAAGCAATAATTGCCCCTCATTGGAGAACAAAGACGGATTAAAGTGGGCTGTGGATCAAGATCTGCAATCTTCTATACTTTTCTCTCTCCATCGCATGGCTACATCTTGTAAAGATTGCTGCTGCCCTTTTGACAGGAAGGGTACTTCTTTCCCAGAGAAGTTGAGTGATCACTAAAAGCTTTTAAGAACTACTAGCCAAGCTACTTGTCAACCACATATAGGGCCCAAGTTTCCACATGATTTGCGCCTGATTTTTAGGAGCAACTGGTGGAGAACGGACTATCTTAGAAATCGCAATTCTCCACATTTTTTTTTCTGCAGTTCTAGTCAGGTAGCACAGTTCTACTTTGGAACAGAATTTTTTCTTCAAAAGGGGTCGTGTCCGGCCACTGATGCCTGATTTCAAAGTTTCCACAGTGAAAACGTACTCCAAACTAACTTAGAATGGAGCAAGTGAAGATTTTTGTAGAACTGAAAAAACCTGTTCTACACATTAAAAAATCAGGCGCAGGTTACAAATTAGGCGTCCAGAACGAGGTGGAGGTGGAGCGGGGGAGGGGAAGGGAAGTCATTAAATTCTACAATAAATCCTTATTTATACTTATACAAATATTATACAAATAAATCCAACCTGAATAAACATTTATAAGCAAAGAAAAGATTAAATAAACCATCTTCCTACCTGTGTGAAAGTGCTTCAGGCAGGCCTTTCGGGACCGAAAGCTGAACGGACCGGCCCGAGACTTCGGGCAGGACGCGTCCCCAGCACCAGATTTACAGGTAGGTGACGTTGGGTCGGGTCGGGGAGGTTCGGTTCGGTTCGGGTCGGGGGGAGGGAGGGAGAGAGAGAAGGAGAGGGAGGGAGAGAGAGAGAGAGAGAGAGAGGGAGGGAGGGAGAGGGGGAGGGAGGGGGAGGGAGGGAGAGGGGGAGGGAGGGGGAAGGTCAGGTCAGGGAGGGGGAAGGTCAGGTCGGGGAGGGGGAGGTCAGGTCGGATCCAATCCGGGGGCGGGAGCGGGAGTCGGGTCGGGTCCAGTCGGGGGGGGGAGAGAGCGGGAGCAGGAGCGAGGTTCGGGGTCGGGTCCAGTTGGGCGGGGGGGGGGGGGGTTGGAGCGGAGCGGGGGTGGGGAACGGGAATCGGGTCGGGTCCGGAGGCGGGGGGAGTGGGAGTCGGGGCGGGGGTCGGGTCGGGTCCAGTCGGGGGGGGGGGGGGGGGGGGGGAGAGGGAGCAGGGGGGTCGGGTCGGGTCCGGGGCGGGGGGCGGAGAATGGGAGCGGGATTCGGATCGGGTCCAGTCTGGGGGCGGGGGGGGAAGCGGGTGTCCGGTCGGATGGGGGGGGGAGCGGGTGTCGGGTCGGGTCGGGGGCGGGGGGGGGGGAGGAAGCAGGAGCTGGCCGTGGGAGAAGCCTTATTCATGCAGCCCCAGTGAGGCCATTCGGCCAGGGCT
>NC_091984.1:134387840-134507401 GCF_044704955.1 Pristiophorus japonicus
CTTCTCCCCCCCATCTCCTTCTCCCCCCCCATCTCCTTCTCCCCCCCCATCTCCTTCTCCCCCCATCTCCTTCTCCCCCCATCTCCTTCTCCCCCCATCTCCTTCTCCCCCCATCTCCTTCTCCCCCCATCTCCTTCTCCCCCCATCTCCTTCTCCCCCCATCTCCTTCTCCCCCCATCTCCTTCTCCCCCCATCTCCTTCTCCCCCCATCTCCTTTTCCCCCCATCTCCTTTCCCCCCATCTCCTTCTCCCCCATCTCCTTCTCCCCCCATCTCTTCCCCCCCCATCTCTTCCCCCACCCATCTCTTCCCCCACCCATCTCTTCTCCCACCCATCTCTTCTCCCACCCATCTCTTTCCCCCCCATCTCTTTCCCCCCCCATCTCTTTCCCCCCCATCTCTTTCCCCCCCCATCTCTTTCCCCCCCATCTCTTTCCCCCCCCATCTCTTTCCCCCCCCCATCTCTTTCCCCCCCCATCTCTTTCCCCCCCCATCTCTTTCCCCCCCATCTCTTTTTCCCCCATCTCTTTCCCCCCCCATCTCTTTCCCCCCCCATCTCTTTCCCCCCCATCTCTTCCCCCCCCATCTCTTCCCCCCCCATCTCTTCCCCCCCCATCTCTTCCCCCCCCATCTCTTTCCCCCCCCCATCTCTTTCCCCCCACCATCTCTTTTCCCCCCCATCTCTTTTCCCCCCCCATCTCTTTTCCCCCCCATCTCTTTCCCCCCCATCTCTTTCCCCCCCATCTCTTTCCCCCCCCCATCTCTTTCCCCCCCATCTCTTTCCCCCCCATCTCTTTCCCCCCCATCTCTTTTCCCCCCATCTCTTTTCCCCCCCATCTCTTTTCCCCCCCATCTCTTTTCCCCCCCATCTCTTTTCCCCCCCATCTCTTTCCCCCCCCATCTCTTTCCCCCCCCATCTCTTTCCCCTCCCATCTCTTCCCCCCCCATCTCTTCCCCCCCCATCTCTTTCCCCCCCCATCTCTTTCCCCCCCATCTCTTTTCCCCCCCCATCTCTTTTCCCCCCCCATCTCTTTTCCCCCCCCATCTCTTTCCCCCCCCATCTCTTTCCCCCCCCATCTCTTTTCCCCCCCATCTCTTTTCCCCCCCCATCTCTTTTCCCCCCCCATCTCTTTTCCCCCCCCATCTCTTTTCCCCCCCCCATCTCTTTTCCCCCCCCATCTCTTTTCCCCCCCCATCTCTTTTCCCCCCCCATCTCTTTTCCCCCCCATCTCTTTTCCCCCCCCATCTCTTTTCCCCCCCCATCTCTTTTCCCCCCCCATCTCTTTTCCCCCCCCATCTCTTTCCCCCCCCATCTCTTTTCCCCCCCCATCTCTTTCCCCCCCCCATCTCTTTCCCCCCCCCATCTCTTTCCTCCCCCCATCTCTTTTCCTCCCCCCATCTCTTTTCCTCCCCCCATCTCTTTTCCTCCCCCCATCTCTTTTCCCCCCCATCTCTTTTCCCCCCATCTCTTTTCCCCCCCATCTCCCCCATCCCTCCCCCTTCCCTCCCTCTGCTCCCCCCCTCTCTCCCTGTCAGAAACACTGACACTGGCAGACAATGAGACACACACACAGACAGACAGAGAGATAGAGACACTGACAGAGACACACTTGGGGGGGGGGCATCCCAGCACGCTGTTGGAGGGCTCCCGGTGCTGCAGTCGGTAAGTAGAAAATGTTTTATTTATTGATTTAAAAAAAAAATTTATTTCTTATAAATTTTTTTTGATTGATTTATTGGTTGATTTATTTATGTATTTATCATTTATTATTGATGATGGCTCTTTATTTGTAAAACTGAAGTGTTTAATGTTTGTAAACTTCCCTTTAAACCCCCCCCCCCCACCATTCCCTACGCCTGATTTTTTAAAGTGTAGACAAGGTTTTTTTGAGCGTACAAAAATCTTCACTTACTCCATTCTAAGTTAGTTTGGAGTATGTTTTCACTGACGAAACTTTGAAAACAGGTGTAAGTGGCCAGACACGCCCCCTTTTGGAAAAAAAAATTTTGTTCCAAAGTGAAACTGTTCTAACTGACCAGAACTGGAGCAAACTAAATGACGAGAATTCCGATTTCTAAGATACTCCGTTCTACACCAGTTACTCCTAAAAATCAGGAGCAAATCATGTGGAAAAGAGTGGCTCTGTAAAGCAAGACCTCCCTTTTCAAAGCTCTCCTTGTTAAACCAACAGGTCATGTGAGAGGTGCAGTAACCTCTAAATGGGACTTCTAAACCCTGTTCCCAAAAATGGTTCCCCACCCTCGGACAGAATACATGTAAAGAACCCTTTGCAGCATCTCCAGGTCTTCACTAGCCATCTGCTCGCCCCCAATTTGGCTGTCATTTAGTTCATGGGCCCACCTTCACAACTTTGTAGCAAAATGGTGACGTCAGTACAGATGTTTGAGATGACTATGATGTACACTTCTGAAGTTCTGTGGGTGCTCATCGCATCCTTAAGCAGCCAGGATAGCGGCCTTGTTTACTGAGATGGATAAATTATTCGTATTGGATACTGAAAGAGTTCACTGTAGCAGAATAGGCTTCTACTCCAGGAAAAGCTAAAGATTAGTCAGTCATTGTGGTTACCAGCCAAAACTGTAAGTGACATTGATTTCAACAAGGGCGAGTCATCAAACGTATGACAGATGAATCTTCCAAAGGGGAAAATATCTATGGTTGCATCAGGAACCAGGGTTTTTATCATGTGCCTGGCCATAGTCCTTGCACACTTCAGGATGTAGAGTTTCTTTTTGGCCCATAGGTGGAAAATTAGGTACATTATTCTCCAATAGAAACTGAATTGAGACTGCCCAAACAAATTTGATAGAGGGCCCTTGTGGCCAACAAACAGAAGGGACTGCTATCCCGTCAGTCCTCGTGGAGTTTGGACACTTTGCGCCATCAGCCACATTTTTTTTCCTTTTTAATGGCTGCAATAAATGTGAATGAATATTAATAGTTTTCTGCATCCGACTTTGTTACAGTTCAGACTTATCCAGTTTCCTCTGTGTTCACTTTCACGGCAAATTACAGGCTCATCTCCAATTATCTGAAACGTATACATTTAGGTATGCCACGAAGGGGAAGAGCATGCTGCCAGATCAACAATTAATGAGAGATTTTGCACCCATCATGCAACCCTGGGCTATCTGAAAGGCATAATACATTAAAAGTAGCAATCTAATTTATTAACGCAGAAACAAAATGTATGCAACAAATAATTTGCCATAGTGTTTACATAGAGTTAAATTTGTTTGCAAAGTAAGTGTCTGAAGTCTTTCTCAGAATCTTTTAAAGATTATAATGTAGTTGCCCATATTCCAAATTTATCACAGTAAGATGTAAACCAACAACTCAAGCAAGGAAACTGCACAACAGGGAAAGCCAACCACAACAAACATAAATTTTTGCCACCAGATCAAGAATTCTTTTGCAGTCGGCATATTGCTTTGAAGAAACCTCTGATTCTTTCTCAGTTGGTCCATCGTGACAATATGAACTATTTCTCGTGAATTAGTTAATGGGCTCCTTCTGGAGAGTTTCTCACTTGATCAGATCTGAAAGCGGGCGTGTTGGAATTTTTGCATAGTGTGGCGACCTCTTAATGGGTTTCACAGTGACCGACAGCAAATTCCATCTTCGCTAACAGTGACAAATCAGTATTTGTTACTAGCTCAACAATCTGAGCAATGAGCCAAAGAAACTTTATCTGATTGGAGGCAGGTTGGATAGTGAGGCTATCGAGATGGTACAGAAGAGGATCACTGAGCTGATACAAAAAATGAATGTATCCATCCTGAGACAACACTTGACCAGAGAAGGCTAAGAGGAGATCTAATAGCGGTTTCCAAAATTATATTCTGTTAGAGACACATGAGAAACTAATTCCACTGGTAGGTGAATCAGCAACTGGTAGACACAAATTCAAGATCTTTGACAAATCAACTAAGGTGAGATGAGGAAAAATGTAATTTATTTATATATATATATATAGTGGGCGTCAGTAGCCCCTCATTACCATATGTAAGACATGGCGATCACGGAGGATGTACAGCAGTCTCTCTCAAAAAAAAATGAAATAGAATGTTAACAAATGAGATTAATCAAAACACGGTTATTAAAGAAGCAATATTGAATTAGCATAATACTGACAAACAATCTATGTGTTTCAAGTACCGTTTTTAGAAATCATTCCTTTCACCAATTAATAAACAACAAGGCCTTTAGATAAAGCAATCCTATTTAGACTTTTACAATACAAAACTGTACACGAATGGCACAAAACAGGATATAAAGGCTCTGGAAAAGGTGAAAAAAAGATTACAAGGATGACACTAGAACTCGGACGTTATAACTATCAGGAAAGACTGAGCAGGCTGGGGCTCTTCAAGGCAGCTGAGGAGTGATCTAATAGAAGTCGTTTAAATTATGAAGGGGTTTGATAGAGTAGACATCGAGAAGATGTTTCCACTTGTGGGGAATCCAAAAATTGGGGTCATCAATACGAGATAGTCATTTATAAATCCAATAGTGAATTCAGGAGAAATTTCTTTACCCAGAGAGTGGTGAGAATGTGGAACTCATCACCACATGGAGTAGTTGGGGCAAATAGCATTGATGCATTTAAGGGGAAGCTAGCTAACACATGAGTGAGAAAGGAATAGAAGGTTATGCAGATAGGGTGGGAGGAGGCTCGTGTGGAGCATAAACATGGTCATCGACCAGTTGGGCCTGTTTCTGTGCTGTAAATTCGACATAATTCTATACAACCTCAATGCACCCAGAGTTCAGAATTCCAGCCAGAATTAACGGTTTAGAAATTCTCTATTTAAGCAGTCCAAAAGCCTCAGGTCAATGCTGTCAATCATTCAGGACGAAGGACGCACTAGTGTGAAGTGTTGTATAGAAAGCTATTTGTTCCGGATTTCTCCCACCAGCGGAACTCATTTTAAACACCCCTCAACCCTCATAAACTCCAAAGAATACAGCCAAGTTAATTACTGAGTGTCTCGACTCTCGACAAGCTTGAACACATTTTCACCAATGGTGGTGGTAAAGAAAATATTAATCAGAACAGTATTAAAATCTGCAACTTGAAGTGAAAAGTTGGGGTTGGGATTGGTCCAGTACTGCCAAGCTTATGATATTGTTCAAGATTTTATAAAGTTTGCATTGTTGTTTAAAGTGTCCAATTCACGGAAAGAGAGTGAGAACCTCATCTGTTTGTCGCTCTGATTTTATTACATGCTGTCTCTCTTCCTTGTGAATAATGCGCATTTACACTATAGTTCAAAATCAATGAATGCTTAACGTAATCAACAAAAACGACAATTTGCATTTATATAGAAACATAGAAAATAGGAGCAGTAGTAGGCCATTCGGCCCTTCGAGCCTGCACCACCATTCAATATGATCATGGCCGATCGTCTAACTCAACACCATATTCTCACTTTTTCCCCATACCCCTTGATGTCTTTTGTTTCTAGAAATCTATCTATCCACCTCTTAAATATATTTAGTGACTTGGCCTCCACAGCCTTCTGTGGTAGAAAATTCCACAGGTTCACCACTGAGTGAAAAAATTTCTCCTCATCTCGGTCCTTTAACGGAGTAAAAAATTTCAAGGTACTGCAGTGTTACCCAGCCACAGAAGATGACCAAAAGCTTGGTCCAAGTGGTAGGTTTTCAGGAGTGTCTTAAAGGAGAAGAGAAAGCCAAAGACACATGTGGGAATTCCAGAGCTGAGGGCCTTGGCAGCTGAAGGCGTAGCCGCCAACGGTGGAGCGATTTAGAATCAGGGAAGCTCAAGAGGCCATGATTAGAGGGGTGCAGATATCTTGGAGGGTTGCCGGGCTGGAGGTGATTAGAGATAGGGTGGGTCGAGGTCATGGAGGGAGTAGAAAACAAGGATGAGAATTTTTAAATGGAAATGTTGCTTAACCAGGAGCCAGTGAAATTCAGCAAGCACAGGGGTCACGTGGGCAGCAGTTTTGGATGACTTCAAGTTTATGGAGAGTGGAAGATGGGAAGCTAGCTCGGAGTGCATTGGAATAGTCAAATCTCGAAGTAACAAGGAATGGGCGAGGGTTTCAGCAGAAGCTGAGCTGAGGCAGGGGCAGAGTCGGGTGATATTATGGAAGTGGAAATAGGCAGTCTTAGTAATGGGGTGGATATGTGGTCGGAAGCTCATCTTGGAATCAAATACGACACTGAGGTTGCGAACAATCTAGTTCAGCCTCACATTTGCCAGTGACAGGGATTACACAGGATATACGTCACAGAAACAGGCCATTTGGCCCAACCAGTCCATGCCGGCACTTATTCTCCACTCGAGCCTCCTCCCGTCTTTCCTCATCTAAATCTATCAGCATAACCCTCTATTCCCTTTTTCCTCAGATGCTTGTCTAGCTTCCTTAAATGCATCTATACTATTCGCTTCAACCACTCCCTGTGGTAGCGAGTTTCACATTCTCACTACTCTTTTTAGGTAAAGAATTTTCTTCTGAATTCCCTATTGGATTTCTTGGTGACTATCTTATATTGATAGCCTCTAGTTATGCTCTTCTCCACAAGTGGAAACATTCTCTCAGTATCTACTCGATCAAAACCTTTCATAATTTTGAAGTCCTCTATTATGTCACCCCTCAGCTGCCTTTTTTAAAGAGAAAAGAGACCCAACTAGTTCAACCTCTCCTGATATGTATACCCTCGGAAGTCGGTGGCTCAGGATCAGAGTTTGTGGTGTGGACCGAAGACTTCGGTCTTCCCGATATTTAGCTGAAGGAAATTTTGGCTCATCCAGTACTGGATGTCGGACAAGCAATCTGCCAATTTTAGACACAGTGGAGGGGTCGAGAGAAGTGGTGGTGAGGTAGAGCTGGATGTTGTCAGCATACATGTTGGAAACTGATGCTGTGTTTTTGGATGATGTTGCCGAGGGGCAGCATGTAGATGAGAAATAGGAGGGGGCCAAGGATAGATCCCTGATGGACTGCAGAGTTAACGGCGCGGGAGCGGGAAGAGATGCCATTGCAGGATATTCTCTGGCTATGACTGGATAGATAAGAATCTGACCAGGCGCGAGCAGTCCCACCCAATGGACGACGGTGGTGGGGCGTTGGAAAGGGAAGGTGTGGTCAACCATGTCAAAGACTGCAGACTGCCTTTGACAAGGATGGATAGTTTATCATTGTCAGTCACATGGGATGTTATTTGAGACTTTGATGAGAGACATTTCGTTACTGTGGCAGGGGTAGAAACCTGATTGGAGGGATTTAAATATGCAGTTCCGGGAAAGATGGGCATGGATTTGGGAGGCAAGAGCACGTTCGTGGACTTCGGAGAGGAAAGGGTGATTGGTTATGGGGCGGTAGTTTGCAAGGACGGAGGGGTGAAGGTTTTTTTTGAGGTGTGTGATGACAGCAGATTGAGGAGCCTGTCATTCAATGTTTAAATGTTTAGTTGCAAAGGTGTTTGGAATGGCAGTCCCAGCTTGGTTCAGTGATTAAATCCCATCTTCTTGTCTGGTTAACTGTTGATCATTTCAGTCAGGAGTAACGCAGTAATTTGTGAAGTGATGTGATCAAATGCTACCTTGAATGCAATGTCCTGATGAGTTAAACTGCTAAAAATATTCCATTTAATTGAAGAACTTTACTTCAATTTCCTTCACCTCTCTTAATTGAACTAAACCCAGTCTTTGGATATTGTGTCTCGTCTGAGACGTCATTTCCATTTCAAAAATCTTGCACTAATTAGGTGCTCAATATGGTAGATATTATGAACATGTTTACATCAGTTGAGTTTAGTACTTGGTGTAGAGAGTAGTGGCAAGAACTAAGAAATAAAATCAAGACTACAGATTTCTTATTAAACTCCACAGCAGGAATTGCATAAAAACAAACACTCGAGATCCTGGGGATTATTTTGGTGAAAGGGTGATGTGCTAATAAGACATGCTTGTTTGAAAGTCTGGTTTTATCACACAATTTTGGTCCTAATTGTTGACCATAACTTGAACTTGCCTGGTGGTGCTAAAACAGGTTCAAAACTTGAGCGCTGATTAGACGCAATTTTTGTGAAATAGTATGGGCCCAAGTTTCCACATGATTTGCGCCTGATTTTTAGGAGCAACTGGTGGAGAACGGACTATCTTAGAAATCGCAATTCTCCACATTTTTTTTTCTGCAGTTCTAGTCAGGTAGAACAGTTCTACTTTGGAACAGAATTTTTTCTTCAAAAGGGAGCGTGTCTAGCCACTGACGCCTGATTTCAAAGTTTCCACAGTGAAAACGTACTCCAAACTAAAGTAGAATGGAGCAAGTGAAGATTTTTGTAGAACTGAAAAAACCTGTTCTACACATTAAAAAATCAGGCGCAGGTTACAAATTAGGTGTCCAGAACGAGGTGGAGGGGGGAGGGGGGGGGAAAGGGAAGTCATTAAATTCTACAATCAATCCTTATTTATACTTCTACAAATATTATACAAATAAATACAACCTGAATAAACATTTATAAGCAAAGAAAAGATTAAATAAACCATCTTCCTACCTGTGTGAAAGTGCTTCAGCCATCATTCGAAGGAAACCGCCGTTTGTTGCCACGCAGGGGAGGGAGACAGCGGCTTGTTGCCGCGCAGGGGAGGGAGAGGAAGGAGACAGCGGCTTGTTGCCACGGAGGGAAGGGAGGGGAAGGAGATAGAGGCTTGTTGCCGCGCAGGGGAGGGAGGGGAAGGAGACAGCGGCTTGTTGCCGCGCAGGGGAGGGAGGGGAAGGAGACAGCGGCTTGTTGCCGTGGAGGGAGGGGAAGGAGACAGCGGCTTGTTGCCGCGGAGGGAGGGGAAGGAGACAGCGGCTTGTTGCCGTGGAGGGAGGGGAAGGAGACAGCGGCTTGTTGCCGTGGAGGGAGGGGAGGGAGGGGAAGGAGACAGCGGCTTGTTGCCGTGGAAGGAGGGGAGGGAGGGGAAGGAGACAGCGGCTTGTTGCCGCGCAGGGGAGGGAGAGGAAGGAGACAGCGGCTTGTTGCCGTGGAGGGAGGGGAGGGAGGGGAAGGAGACAGCGGCTTGTTGCCGTGGAAGGAGGGGAGGGAGGGGAAGGAGACAGCGGCTTGTTGCCGCGCAGGGGAGGGAGGGGAAGGAGACAGCGGCTTGTTGCCGCGGAGGGGAGGGAGGGGAAGGAGACAGCGGCTTGTTGCCGCGGAAGGGAAGGAGACAGTGAGAAGGGAAGCCTCTGTGCTGGTTTTATTATTAAATGTTCAAAAATTAAACAGCGACAAAGAACTACAAAAATGGTCGAGTGCCAATGTTTTTTTCACACTGAGCATGCGCGAATGCTCCAACGCGCACGCGCAGCGTTGCCGGCAGGAAAAAAACTAATTTAAATAGTACCCGCCCCCTCCCACTTACAAAATCGGCGCGAATGTAGGCTCCGCCCCCCTGGGCGCCGCGCCAAACAGACAAGGAGCTGCATAGCGCTCGAGAAAAGCGCGTTTTTTTTCTGGCGCCGTTTTAGGCGCGAAAAACGGGCGCCCAGCTCGGAGGGGCGCCCGTTTTTTATCCTGTGGAAACTTGGGCCCGATATGTGGGCTCCACTCACCCACTTCCAATGAATCATAGAATCATAGAAATTTATGGTACAGAAGAAGACCATTTGGCCCATTGTGTCTGTGCCGGCAGAAAAAGAGCTATCGAGCCTAATTCCACTTTCCAGTTCTTGGTCTGTAGCCTTGCAGGTTATGGCATAGCCAAGTGCATAGCCAAATACATGTTAACTGTGATAAGGGGTTCTGCCTCTACCATCCTTTCTGGCAGTGAGTTCCAGACCCCCACCACCCTTTGGGTAAAAAAAAAAAGTTCTCAACTCTCCTCTAATCCTTTAACCAATTACTTTAAATCTATGTCTCCTGGTTATTGAGCTCTCTGCTAAGGAAGATAGGTTCTTCCTATTCACTCTATCCAGGCCCCTCATAATTTTATACACCTCAATTACATCTTCCCCCCACCTCCTCCGATCCAAAGAAAACAACCCAAGCCTATCCAATCTTTCCTCAAAGATAAAATTCTCCAGTTCTAGCAACATCCTGATAAATAATCTCCGAACCCTTTTTCAATCACATCTTTCCTTTAATATGGTGACCAGAACTTACGCAGTACTCTAGCTGTGGACTAACTAGTGTTTTCTACAGTTCAAGGATATCCTCCCTGCTCTTATATTCTATGCCTCAGCTAATAAAGGCAAGTATTCCACCTGCCTTCTTAACCACCTTATCTACCTGTCCTGCTACCTTCAGGGATCTGTGGACATGCACTCCCAGGTCACTCCTGTTTCTCTACACCCTTCAGTGTCCTCCCATTTATTGTGTATTCCATTGCCTTGTTAGGCCTCCCCAAATGCATGATCTCACACTTCTCCGGATTGAATTCCATTTGCCACCTGAGTCCATTGTTATCTTCCTGCAGTCTACTGCATTCATCGTCACTGGCAGCCCCACGGCCAATTTTTGTACGATCTGAAAACTTCTTAATCATGCCCCCTACATTGAACTCTAAATCATTGATGTATACCAAGAGACTCAGTACTGAGCCGTGCAGACCCCCATTGGAAACAACCTTCCAGTCACAAAAACGCCCGTTGATCATTACCCTTTGCTTCTTGCTACTGAGCCAATTTTGGATCCAACTTGCCACTTTCCCTTGGATCCCATGGGCTTTTACTTTTCTGACTAGTCTGCCATGTGGAACCTTGTCAAAAGCCTTGCTAAAATCCATTTAGACTACATCAAACGTGCTACCCTCATCGACCCTCCTTGTTGTCTGCTCAAGAAATTCAATCAAGTTAGTCAGAGATGACCTTCCCATAACAAATCCAATGTTGATAGTGTTGGTGAAGTCCTGACAAAGCATCCCAGAAAGACACACTCATATTTCAAAAGTCCTCAAATCTCCAGCAATAAGTGAACAGTATCATTCGTAATATGGTGGATGAATTAACTGCGCAGATAGCGGTAAACGGATATGATGTCATTGGGATTACGGAGACATGGTTCCAGGGTGACCAAGGCTGGGAACTCAACATCCAAGGGTATTCAAGATTCAGGAAAGATAGACAGAAAGGAAAAGGAGGTGGAGTAGCGTTGCTGGTTAAAGAGGAGATTAACGCAATATTAAGGAAGGACATTAGCGTGGATGAGGTGGAATCTGTATGGCTAGAGCTGCAGAACAAAGGGCAGAAAACGCTAGTGGGAGTTGTGTACAGACCATCAAACAGTCATATTGAGGTTGGGGATGGCATCAAACAGGAAATTAGGGATGCATGCAATAAAGATACAGCAGTTATCATGGGTGACTTTAATCTACATATCAATTGGGCTAACCACACTGGTAGCAATACGGTGGAGGAGAATTTCCTGGAGTACATAAGGGATGGTTTTCTCGACCAATATGTCGAGGAACCAACTAGAGAGAAGGCCATCCTAGACTGGGTGTTGTGTAATGAGAGAGGATTTATTAGCAATTTTGTTGTGCGAGGCCCCTTGACGAAGGGTGGTAGAATTCTTCATTAAGGTGGAGAGTGACAGTTAATACAGAGACTAGAGTCCTGAACTTAAAGAAAGGTAACTTTGATGGTATGAGACGTGAATTGGCTAGGATAGACTGGCGAATGATACTTAAAGGGTTGACGGTGGATAGCCAATAGCAGACATTTAAAGATCACATGGATGAACTTCAACAATTGTACATCCCTGTCTGGCGTAAAAATAAAACGGGGAAGGTGGCTCAACCTACCTTACAAGGGAAATTAGGGATAGTGTTAAATCCAAGGAAGAGGCATATAAATTGGCCAAAAAAAGCAACAAATCTGAGGACTGGGAGAAATTTAGAATTCAGCAGAGGAGGACAAGGAGTTTAATTAGGAGGGGGAAAATAGAATACAAGAGTAAGCTTGCAAGAAACATAAAAACTGACTGCAAAAGCTTCTACAGATATGTGAAAGAAAAAGATTAGTGAAGACAAATGTTAGGTCCGGCCCTTGCAGTCAGAATCAGGTGAATTCATAATGGGGAGCAAAGAAGTGGCAAACCAATTGAACAAATACTTTGGTTCTGTCTTCACTGAGGAGGACACAAATAACCTTCCGGAAATACTAGGGGAACGAGGGTCTCGCGAGAAGGAGGAATGAAAGGAAATCTTTATTAGCCGGGAAATTGTGTTAGGGAAATTGATGGGATGGAACGCCGATGCATCCCAGAGTACTTAAGGAAATGGCCCTAGAAATAGTGGATGCATTGGTGGTCATTTTCCAACATTCTATAGACTCTGGATCAGTTCCTATGGACTGGAGGATAGGTAATGTAACCCCACTTTTTAAAAAAGGAGGGAGAGAGAAAACAGGGAATTATAGACTGGTCAGCCTGACATCAGTGGTGGGGAAAATGTTGGAATCAATTATTAAAGATGTAATAGCAGCGCATTTGGAAAGCAGTGACAGGATCAGTCCAAGTCAGCATGGATTTATGAAAGGGAAATCATGCTTGACAAATCTTCTAGAAATTTTTGAGGATGTAACTAGTAGAGTGGACAAGGCGGAGCCAGTGGATGTGGTGTATTTAGACTTTCAAAAGGCTTTTGACAAGGTCCCACACAAGAGAGATTAGTGTGCAAAATTAAAGCACATGTTATTGGGAGTAATGTACTGTTGTGGATAGAGAATTGGTTGGCAGACATGAAGCAGAGAGTAGGAATAAACGGGTCCTTTTCAGAATGGCAGGCAGTGACTAGTGGGGTACCACAAGGTTCAGTGCTGGGACCCCAGCTATTTACAATATACATTAATGATTTAGACAAAGGAATTGAATGTAATATCTCCAAGTTTGCAGATGACACTAAGCTGGCTGGCGGTGTGAGCTGTGAGGAAGATGCTAAGAGGCTGCAGGGTGACTTGGACAGGTTAGGTGAGTGGGCAAATACATGGCAGATGCGGTATAATGTGGATAAATGTGAGGTTATCCACTTTGGTGGTAAAAACAGGAGGGCTGATTATTACCTGAATGGTGACAGATTGGTAAAGGGGGAAGTGCAACGAGACCTGGGTGTCATGGTACATCCGTCATTGAAGGTTGGCATGCAGGTACAGCAGGCGGTAAAGAAGGCAAATGGCATGTTAGCCTTCATAGCGAGAGGTTTCGAGTAGGAGCAGGAAGGTCTTACTACAGTTGTACAGGGCCTTGGTAAGGCCACACCTGGAATATTGTGTACAGTTTTGGTCTCCTAATCTGAGGAAGGACATTCTTGCTATTGAGGGAGTGCAGCAAAGCTTCACCAGACTGACAGGACTGACATATGAAGAAAGATTGGATCGACTAGGCTTGAATTCAATGGAATTTAGAAGAATGAGAGGGGATCTCAGAAACATATAAAATTCTGATGGGATTGGACAGGTTAGATGCAGGAAGAATGTTCTCGATGTTGGGGAAGTCCAGAACCAGGGGTCACAGTCTTAAGGATAAGGGGTAAGACATTTAGGACCGAGATGAGGAGAAACTTCTTCACTGAGTTGTGGGCATGTGGAATTCTCTACCACAGAAAGTTGTTGGGGCCAGTTCGTTAGATACATTCAAAAGGGAGTTAGATGTGGCCCTCACGATAAAGGGATCAAAGGGGATGCAGGGAAAGCAGGAATGGGGTACTGAAGTTGCATGATCAGCCATGATCGTATTGAATGGCGGTGCGGGCTCGAAAGGCCAACTCCTGCACCTGTTTTCTATGTTTGTATAAGGTGATATACCTTTTAAATATTTAAAATCGTCGGCACTGACCTGTTTACTCTCAATCAACTAGTCACTGTTAGGAGAGGGTGTTAGGTCAAGCACAATCCACCAACATGCCGTGTAGCTTCGTTAATGAGTGCTCGCAAGCAATTTAAGTGGCAGTTATCCACTTAACGATCTTCCGGGCGGCCGTTCCTCACACAAAGTTCAACTCCTTTACCATGATGGCATCGTGGGCTAAAACGGCATTTGAGCTCAAGCCCATCTTGGCCACTTCAGAGGCTCTTCAGACAGGGCACCCAAATTGCCCCAAGTTTCTCCAAGACCGAATCTGAGAAAAATCATATGATCAGATGATGACCACATCAACTTCTGAAGCCCTTGTATTTAAATCAAGGGCAGGTGCAGATTGCTTTAATATAGTTTGGTCTTTCAAGGTTGTATCTGGTGGCGAAGAGCTGTCATCCAGATGCATGAAATACCCCTGAGTGTTTGACTCTAACATCATGCCCATTAATAATGCTAGCTTTTATTCCTGGAAAGGCTAGATGGTTCAAACGCACAGTAATTATTACATTATGTATTTTTGTGAACTTGAAGTGTCCTGAAAAAGCTTTCTACAGTAAAAATACTTTGAATTTTGAGGGTGCAAATGACACTGGTATAGTGGAACAAGAGAATGAACTAAAGCCCTTTTAAGTTTGCAATGAAAGTTAAGTACTTAAGTAATTTATAAGCATCTCTAGGTGACACTGTGACGAACGTGTGATAAATTAATCTCGAAACGGAGTATCCTCTAATTATGTAACAGCCTCAAACACAGTCCTGACTTATCCCCTTGTTTTTAATGTTTTTTAAAGTTTTTTAGCCTCTAGGACCATTTCAAGTGACCATATTCTACAGCGAATCACGACGTTCATTGTGTAATCACTTTACATGTAAATAAAACAAATTGGGGTGTGGGGGAATCAAGTAAATCATCATCATAGGCAGTCCCTTGGAATCAAGGAAGACTTGCTTCCACTCTTAACGTGTGTTCTTAGGTGGCTGAACAGTCCAATACGAGAACCACAGTCTCTGTCACAGGTGGGACAGATAGTCGTTGAGGGAAGGGGTAGGTGGGACTGGTTTGCCAAACGCTCTTGCTGCTGCCTGCACTTGTTTTCTGCATGCTCTCGGCGACGAGACTTGAGCTCAGCGCCCTCCCGGATGCACTTCCTCCATTTAGGGTGGTCTTTGACCAGGGACTCCCAGGTGTTAGTGGGGATATTGCACTTTATCAGGGAGGCTTTGAGGGTGTCCTTGTAACGTTTCCACTGCCCACCTTTGGCTCGTTTGCCATGAAGGAATTCAGAATAGAGCGGTTGCTTTGGGAGTCAAGTAAATACAAGTCCAGCAAAGTATGTCCATGAATTTGTTCAAAATGCTGCAGTACAGAGGGGTCCTTGTGCATGAAACACAAGTTAGAATGCAGGAACAGCAAGTAGTCAGGAAGACAAATTGAATGTTGCCCTTTATTGCAAGGGGGATGGAGTATACAAGCAGAGAAATTCTGCTACAACTGTTCAAGGTATTGGTGAAGCCACACCTAGAGTACTGCGTATAGTTTTGGTCTCCTTCTTTAAGGAGTGATATACTTGCATTGGAGGTTGTTGAGAGAAGGTTCACTCGGTTGATTCCTGAGATGAAGGAGTTGTCTTATGAAGAAAGGTTGGGCCTCTACTCATTGGAGTTTAGAAGAATGAGAGGTGATTTACTGAGACTTACAAGATAATGAGAGGGCTCGACAAGGTAGATGCAGAGAGGATGGTTCCACTCATGGGAGAATCTAGAACTAGGGAGCATAGTCTCAGAATAAGGGGTCGCCCATTTAAAACTGAGATGAGGAGGAATTTCTTCGTTGAAGGTTGTAAATCTGTGGAATTCTCTGTCCCAGAGAGCAGCAGAGGCTCGGTTATTGAATATATTTAAGGTGGAGATAGACAGATTTTTGAGCGATTGGGAGTGAAGGGTTATGGGGAGCGGGCATGGAAGTGGAGCTGAGCCCATGATCAGACCAGCCATGCTCTTATGAAATGGCGGAGCAGGCTCGAGGGGCCAATAGGCCTACTCCTGCTCCTATTATGTAAATGTGGCCATGCATCAGAGGAGTAAAATGATAAAATGCATGTGGAAAACACAAGTAGCAATGACTGAAGCATAACCAAAAATGGAATACTGTTTTTTAAAAAAAAATCTGCAGACTAGGATTTGGACTCCACCAGGGAAAGGAGGTGGCAGCCATCACTCGTGGAGCAGCATCAAATTTGCAGTGAGAAAATCAAGGGGATTGCAAATGAGAAGTAAAGTAGAATATTAGCAAATCCAAGTGCCTTCCTCTCTCTCCCTCTGAAAACAAAAATCCGCCTTATCCCAACTGTTAAATATTGAATAAAGAGTCTGACCAGATACTGTGAGCTCAAAGTAACGTGTGACTGCAGTCCTTCATTACCAGTCTCCAGAGTGCCTCTCCAGCCTGTGAGACCTCCTTATGTACAGGTGCTCCCAAGGGATTGTGGGATCCCTTGGGACTCCAGGGGATGAGCCCTCTGGTGGTTAAACAAGGTATTTACAGGTTTACATATATAACACCAACCACAAGCAAAAACAAAACTTTCCTATTGATCAAGAATCCCATTCCTATTGATCAAGAATCGCACCCTCCTCCCACCCCTCCTCGTCCAGTCCCTAAGCTTGAGCAGATTGACCAATTACACCCCCACCCCTAAGATGAAACTTACCACCTCATTCAATGGAAAAAAGATTGGGGACTGACCACCAGTGCATAACTGAATAAAAGCTGCTCTCCTTAACCAGTCTATCCCGAAATATGACTCGTGTCGCACATCACCATGGTTCAAATGATCAAGCAGCCATGGCGGCATTTGACATTGTGTTCTCTGGATTGCTAGTCCAGTAACATAACCATTCAGCTACCATATTCGAATTAGTTTAGGATAAATAGCTACTCAATCTTGACTGTATATAATTTACAGCAGTGCGCCCAACCTTTTGGAGCTGGGCGTGAATACACAAGTCACAGCCAGTGAGTATCTGTACGGGTTTGATAGGTTATGAACCACTCATTCACAGGAAATGCTGGCTCCGCCCCAATAAAAATCTAAACCCCCGCACACACATGTAAGATCCCGCTCCCACCCTCCTCCCGCTGAAGCTTGAAATCTTGGCGGGATTCAGCTTCAACTATGAAGTTCCGAGCCTGGAGGACTGGCAAAGGCAGTTCACTCGGAATCCAACCATCCATCATGTCCAGGAAATTCCAAGAACTGAAGCTGAGCAGAAATGGAAGTTGGCTTGGAGCACGTGCACTAAGTTGAATGGAATTGACGGGCTTTGTGGAAAGATCCAAATGCAGGATATTTAACTTCTATTGAAACTATAACTGGCAAATGGAGGTTTGTGGTGAGAAATTGATGGAGAAAGGGACTAGCAGGGCATATGGGCACGGTGGGGACAGTTACCCAAATAAGAGTTCTTGATGCAAAAGCATGTAGCATAAGAAGAAATAAAACAAGTGAGTTAGAAGCACAAATTCCATTTAAAGGGTGTCATGTATTGGGCATTACAGAGACAACCTGAGCATTCTTGGGAGCAAAATATTCCAGGCTATCGGATCTTTAGAAAGGACCTGGAAATTGGGAAAGAAGGAGTAGCAATATTGATAAAAGACGATTGACAGCAGCAGAATGAAGGAATTTCAGTTAGCACGATCAGGCAGGCGAAACACTATCGGCAGAATCATGGAATGACAAAGTATGCAAGACTCTGGTAGGAGTTGTCTGCAAACCTCTAATAGTAGTGATGTAGTGGAGGGATGTTTCAATACGGAGATCAGGGAATCTCAACAAATAAATGGAGGTTCTGGTGGGAAATTTTAATTTTCACTCTGAGAAGCCGGACAGCTCAAATAGTAAAGGCATTGGTTTCTATAATGTATTCAGGACAGTTTTCTCGAACAATATGATTTAGAACTGACAAGGGAACAGGCTGTGCAAGATTTAGTGATGTGTCATGAGCCAATTAACAATCTTAAGAGACTATGGTGGATCCATTAGTCAGGATCACGGCTTGCATATCGTCGCGGAGGATGGTGACAAACTTTTGGGGGCAGCCAAAACGGAGGAGGACGCTCCATGGTCCCTCATGGTTGACGGTGTCAAAGGGAGGAAAGACCAGCATCCCCTGCATCGAAGCACTGACCACACTCGACCAGCTCCGTTGGGCGGACCATATCGTCTGCATACCCAACACGAGACTCCCAAAGCAAGCACTCTATTTGGAACTCCTACACAGCAAGCTAGCCCCAGGTGCGCAGAGGAAATGTTTCAAGGACACCCTTAACATCCCCACCGGCACCTGGGAATCCCTGGTCCAAAGCCTAAGTGGAGGAAGAGCCTCTGGGAGGGTGTTGAGCACCTCGAGTCTCGTCGCCGAGAGCTTGCAAAAATCAAGCGCAGACAGCGGAAGGCGCATGCGGCAAACCAGACTCGCCACCCACCCTTTCCTTCAACCACTGTCTGTCCTACCTGTGACAGAGACTGCAATTCCAGTATTGGACTGTACAGTCATCTGAGAACTCACTTTTGGAGTGGAAGCAAGTCTTCCTCGATTTCGAGGGACTGTCGATGATGATGATGATGATGAATCTAAGAGTAAGGGAGCATCTTGGGAATAGTGACTAATATGATTGGATTTGATATTATGTCTGAGAGGGAGAAGGGTCAATAACACTCCAAGGTTTTAAATTTAAGTGAGGCAAACTTCAAAGCGACAAGGAATGAATTGACCGCAGTAAATTGAACTGTTAATGGTAAACTTGCAGACAAACAGTAGCAAGTATTCAAATTGGTGAAAAACATCTCCCTACTTGTGTAGTTAAGCAATCATGGTCAACAAATGAGGTAAGTGTATCAAGCTAAAAGAAAAGGCTTGCACAAGTGCAAGGAAAAGTGAAAATCTACCAGACTGGGAGAGCTGTAAAAAACAACAGAGGGATACAAAGAAAGTAATAAGAGGTACAAAAAGGAAATGAATAAAACAACTTGCAAGGGATATCAAAGCTATATATATATAAAAAATATAATATATATATATTTATATATACATATATATATTTTCACTCTTTCTCTCTTTCCTTCTCTGAACTGAATGATTGACTGGACATGTGTTGTAAATTTTCGAGTGGACTCCGTTGCACAATGAGTCTGATATACAGATGATAAAGCAAGCTCTTTGTCGTGAAGTTTGATATTTGATACTTTGCAAACTGCATCACTCGTTGCACCTGAACTTGCATAGCTATAAAGCAATATTATTTTGTCTACTGGATGACTGAATTCTAATTTTAGTCTTGTGACTTGGCAAAAATACTTCATTTTTATGTTGTACTTCATGTCTTGATCGCTGGTTTTGAGGTTTAGAGGAACAGACTGCTGTTAAATTGAACTGCTCCGAATACTGCAAAACTTTACATCAACTTAATTTATTTGTGTTTTATCGTGAACTTAACAACATAAGAATTAAGAGCAGGTGTAGGCCATTCGGCCCTTTGAGCCTGCTCCACCATTTTAATAAAATCATGGCTGATCTTTGACCTCAACTCCATTTTCCCGCCTGATTCCCCGAGAGTCCAAAAATCTATCAATCTCAGCCTTCAATATACTCAAGAATTCATCATCCACAGCCCTTTGGGGGAGAGAATTATAAAGATTCACAACCCTCTGAGTGAAGAAATTTCTCTTCCTCTCAGTCTTAAATGGCTGACCTCTTGGGCTCAAGTTTCGGCTCGAGTTGCTCCTATTTTTTTGGAGCAAATAGTTTAGAATGGAGTATCTTAGAAATTGCAATTCTCGGCCTTTAGTTTGCTCCAATTCTAGTGAGTTAGAATAATTTTGTTTTAGAACAGTTTTTTTTCAAAAGGGGATGTTACCAGCCATTTACGCCTGTTTTGCAAGTTTAGGCAGCGAAATCTTACTCCAAACTAACTTGGAATGGAGTAAGTGTAGATTTTTGTATGCTCAGAAAAACCTTGCCAACACTTTATAAATTAGGCGTAGGGAACGAGAGATGGGGGTGGGGTGGTGAGGGAAGTTTACAAGCATTAAACACTTCACTTTGACACAGAGCCACCATCAATAATAAATGATAAATAAATCAATCCAAAAAAATACAAAATAAAAAATAAAAAAACTAATTAAAAAATTTTTTTTTTTTAATTAAAAAATAAATAAAAACAATAAAAAATCAATTAATAAATAAAAAATTAAGTTTCTACTCATCTACTGCAGCACCAGGAGCCCTCCAACAGCGTGCTGGGATGGGGCCCCCCCAGGAGATGCAGGTCGGGTGGGCCCAGCCACCGACCAGGACTTCGGTCGGGGCCCGCCGCCGACCAGCACTTCGGTCGGGGCCTGCCCAGGACTTCAGGCAGGCCCCGCGGCCGACACCGAGGACTTCTGGCGGGGCTCGCCCCCAGCGAGATGCCGGGCAGGCGGGCCTCGCCACCGACAAGGAGTTCGGGCGGGGCCCGCCCCCAGCGAGATGCTGGGCGGGCCGCTGCGGAAGAGGTAAGTACTGTCAGGCCACTCGGCCCGGGATAGGGTCGTCGCCCGGAGACAGGGCGCGCTGGGAGGGCCAGGAGCTACTGCGCACACGCTCGGCCTCCACTGCACATGCGCGCAGCTGCCGGCACCTTTTGGCGCCAGGCGATAGCTCCACCCCCAGCAGCTCCTGCTGCGCCGCGCCGAACTGAAAATGACCCTACAGATATTGGAGAATCACGAGGTAAGTATTTGGCACTTTTTCAGTTCTACAACTTAGGCGGGCCTCTCCGATGTGCGCCGTTCTAGAGGGGATCCGAAACTTGAGCCCAATATCCTGAGACTATGTCCCCAAGTTTTGGACTCTCCAGCCAGGGGAAAAAAACAACCTCTCAGCATCTACCCTGTCAATCCCCCTTGGAACCTTGTATTTTTTAATGAGATCATCTCTCATTCTTCTAAACGCCAGAGAGTATAGGCCCAATCAACTCGGTCTCTCCTCAATCCTCTCATCCCAGGGATCAATCTAGTGAACCTTTGTTGTTCAGCCACTAAGACATGTATGTGTTTTCTCGGATAAGGAGTTCAAAACTGTGCACAGTACTCCAGTTGGTTTGAGTTGCTTTCGTGTTAGTACAGTTGGCAGCAAATAATTTTTTTTAAATGACTGGTTAATTTCACTTCACTGCCAAAGATGAACATACTCAAAATTATTTCTGCTTTAAATTAACTAAACAATGCCGTAAGGTAGAGGATAATCAGTTAGTTTCAAAGTACATATTATTACAGGGTTTTTTCTCTCAACTGAATCAAATATAATCCTGTTTACGAGGCTGAGATTAAGGGAAATGTATTACAGTGCTTCATCTGCCATAACCATTCCATCTTTTATTGTGGTTTTCTGATTACGTTTGGATCAAGACCTGCTGAGAAAATTGCTTCCTGTAGGCTCACCTGATCTTGTGCCAGAGATAAAGAGAGAAAAATGTCTCTGTCAGTTAAAGCATGCTGGTTAAGACTGAGCAATACACACCAGCAGGGACTGAGCAATACAGACCAGTAGAGGGTCTGAAGTTGGATCCCCAATCCATGTTGTGTCAGTGAATCTCAGCCATAGGGTTGTGACAATTCACATTGGTACCCCTGGTTTCGGGTTGTGAAGATTGGCCAGGATTCCTAACCTGATTACTATCCTGTGACTCTTGTTGGCCAGTAACACAAGATCATAAGTGGCCAATTGAAAAATAGTTTGATTCATGAGCTCTGGCAATGTCGATGAGAGCCCGTGCTATGCATGTCTGCTCAGAATTAGTTCTGAAGCTGCTTTTAGGCTGGTGTTCATTTAGTCTGGATTCAGGGAGACTGTTGAGCATGAGCCAGCCTTCTCTCTCTCAACCTACTAAATTGGGCAATTGACCAATTGACAGAATTGTAGGGCCCAAATTTCGGGCCTCGCTTAAAACGGCGTAGCCCGGACCTGGACGTCCGTTTCTCGCGCCACAAAGTACGCCTAAAAAAAACTCACCTATTCTCTGGCTCCCTGCAGGTCCAGTGGAGCTGGGCGCGGCGCAGCACAAGCTGTGGGGGGTGGAGCCAGGACCTTGCGCTGAAAACAGTGCCGGGACCTCTGCACATGCGCGCTACAGTGGGCACGCATGTGCAGTAGCTCTAGGTGCCCAAAACTGTGGGAGTGGCCCGAAGCACAGCCCTGGCCGAATGGCCTCACTGGGGCTGTGTGGATAAGGCTCACCTCCCACCCACCCGACTGGACCCGACCTCCGCTCCCCCCCCACCCCACGACCACCGCGCTCCCCCCCCCCCCCCGACCTCCGCGCGCCCCCCCGACCTCTGCGACGCCCCCCCGGGACCCGGGACCCGGGACCCAACGCCATCTACCTATAAATCCAGCCCGAAGTCTTGGGCCCGGCCGTTCAGCCTCCTTCTCTGCCTCCCCTCTCCTCTCTTTCCCTCCCCTCTCCTCCCCTTCCCTCTCCTCTCCTCCTCTCCTTCCCTCCCCTTTCCTCTCCTTCCCTCCCCTCTCCTCTCCTCTCCTTCCCTCCCCTCTCCTCTCCTCTCCTCTCCTTCCCTCCCCTCTCCTCTCCTTCCCTCCCCTCTCCTCTCCTTCCCTCTCCTCTCCTCTCCTTCCCTCCCCTCTCCTCTCCTTCCCTCCCCTCTCCTCTCCTTCCCTCCCCTCTCCTCTCCTTCCCTCCCCTCTCCTCTCCTTCCCTCCCCTCTCCTCTCCTTCCCTCCCCTCGCCTCTCCTTCCCTCCCCTCTCCTCTCCTTCCCTCCCCTCTCCTCTCCTTCCCTCCCCTCTCCTCTCCTTCCCTCTCCTCTCCTCTCCTTCCCTCCCCCCTCTCCTCTCCTTCCCTCCCCTCTCCTCTCCTTCCCTCCCCTCTCCTCTCCTTCCCTCCCCTCTCCTCTCCTTCCCTCCCCTCTCCTCTCCTTCCCTCCCCTCTCCTCTCCTTCCCTCCCCTCTCCTCTCCTTCCCTCCCCTCTCCTCTCCTTCCCTCTCCTCTCCTCTCCTTCCCTCCCCCCTCTCCTCTCCTTCCCTCCCCTCTCCTCTCCTCTCCCCTCTCCTCTCCCTCTCTCCCCTCTCCTCTCCTTCTCTCCCCTCCCCTCTCCTTCCCTCCTCTCTTCTTCCCCCCTCCTCTCTCCTTCCCTCTCTCCCTCCCTCTCTCCTCTCTCCTTCCCTCCCTCTCCCGTTCTCCTCCCTCCCCCCCTTCTCCCTCCCCCCTCTTCTCCTCCCTCCCTCCCCCCCTCTCCTCCCTCCTCCCCCCCCTCCCCCATCCCCCTCTACTCGCTGTCAGAAACACAGACACTGACAGACAGAGAGTGAGAGACACACACACAGACAGAGAGATAGAGACACTGACAGAGACACACTGGGGGGGGCCGTCCCAGCACGCTGTTGGAGGACTCCCCGGTGCTGCAGTCGGTAAGTAGAAAATGTTTTATTTATTGATTTTTAAATTTTTTATTAATTTTTTTTGGATTGATTTATTGGTTGATTTATTTATGTATTTATCATTTATTATTGATGATGGCTCTTTATTTGTAAAACTGAAGTGTTTAATGTTTGTAAACTTCCCTTTAACCCCCCCCCCCCCAATTCCCTACGCCTGATTTGTAACCTACGCCTGATTTTCTAAAGTGTAGACAAGATTTTTCTGAGCATACAAAAATCTACACTTACACCATTCTAAGTTAGTTTGGAGTATGTTTTCACTGCCTAAACTTTCAAAATGGGCTTGTGGCTGGACACGCCCCCTTTTGAAAAACAAATCTGCTCCAAACTGAAACTGTTCGAACTGACTAGAACTGGAGCAAACTAAATGCTGAGAATTGCAATTTCTAAGATACCCCATTCTAAACCAGTTGCTCCAAAAAAACAGGAGCAACTCAGGCCGAAACTTGGCCCCATAGACCCATGAGAGGCCTGTATTCTGCTCTGGGAGAAGAACTACATTGAGCTGTGCAATGACTGGATGCCTCTTTAGATACACCAGTCTCGAGGAATAAAACTTAAACAAATGTTCGTATAAAAGGCTTTATTGCATAATTAATGTAATTTTGAAAGTGAGTTGGAAAGTATAAATTTACTTGTCAAGACTCATAGGAACAAATAGACCGAAATGTTATGGGTTTGGGGAATTCGAAGAAATGGCTCTTAGCTCTCCAAGTCTTTGGGAGTTAAGGGAAAAGGAGCAGTATGGTTGCTGATTGAAAACCCCAACAGTTTTAAGAGGTTAGACATGTTGCAATCAATGCATTAATTTTTTTAAAACCCTCCTCTTCAGAAGCTTGTGCAGTTAGATTATATGGCTAAAAGACATCACAATACCCTTGTAACACTAACAATTCATGAATTATGTTGATTTGTGTTTTAGCTGTCAATTGTCAATCCAACAGATGAATTTGACTCCTAGATGCCCGTGGGGAGGAGGGGTGGTGCAGGGAGGAGACTTGAGAGTAAAGTTAAGTTGTGAGTGAATCTTCAGATCGATCAGATGCAGTCTGCTGCACCTGATTGATATGTGTGCGCACTAGGTCCGTGCAGCAGAGCTGGTCTCCAGTCGTCTTGGTTAATCCTTGCCACTGGACCAAGACCTAGCTCTGTCAAGCCCGTATGGTGGCTGGTGTGCAACGGCCATCACACGTTAAAAAAATCTACGCACAGGCATCTTCCACCCTTCAACATGTAGTTTGGGATCTGGAATATTAGGTCCTTCATTGAAACACCTGTGAACTCATCCCTTTTTGTCGTGGAAGCAAGTCATCCTCGTTTCGAGGGACTGCCTATGATGATGATGCTGCACCTGAGACCCTATTCCTTGGCTGCAAAGGCCTATGGCTACTTGAAAATGCCAACAAATCAAGAAATTCTCATGAGTTTTGAAATGGAAGGCTCACTGCCCTATTAACGTTCATTGTTGAGATCGTTTCCTTAAACATGTTACATTCCAGTACAGAAACAATTGGAATCTATCCCTTTAAGCTATGTGCCCTCACTGTGCTGGTAGTTGTTAGTTGATTGTAGAGGAATGGAAGATGAGAGGATTCTACCTTGCTGCACGTGCACTCTTCCTAATGACAAGATCAGCATTATTGGATTCCTGAGAGCAGACTCCATTCCCAAAGGTGGTAAACATAGCATTGATTGAATTGCTAAACTTGGCAACTCAGGATTTCAATTACGCTGATCACGGCTGCCCCCTAACAAGAATTTGATGGAAGAAAAAGCATGAAGGCATGGCCAAATTATCCCAGCTTGAGAACTGATGCAAATCTCTTCCATGAGAAACATCACGTCAGGAAGAAGTCTTGAACCTGCAAATTCCTGGAGCTCGAAAGTCATGAATGACTATCTTTTAAAACAAAATATATCTTCTGCAGTAGTTTAATGGTAATAATCGTAGATTGGCTACCTATTAGGCTCTCTTCGATGGGAAGTATTTATCAGTAACATAAACAATTTCTCAGGCTCTTTCCCTCCCCCCCCCCCCCCATGTCAGAGCCATTGCCTCAAGCTGGTCAAAGCCTGTGTCCACACATGTGCTGAGGGGAGGGAATTTGAATGTAGGTAAGAGTAAATTTACAGAGCAGAAAGATGACGATTATGAAACTGAGCAATGCTTTTCTTTCCTTTGAAAACCCAATGTATAATTTCCATTCTGGAACTAATGTACTGTGGATGTCTTAATGCTTGAATACTTGATTCTCTTAAATGAAAATATCCGCATTGAATAAATGCTACTGTCAGAGAAAATGTTCACCTGCTTTGCTGGGAGGTGTGACGCTCACCAACGTTTGTGACTGACGCAGAGTCAGGATTTTTGTTAAAAGTAATAGAAAACCTTAATTTTCAGCTTCATTTATCCTGTATTCTGCAACAAATTATTCAGAAATTGAAGAGTTTTTTTCAAAGGCTGGTGGGGAATAAGTATGCCCTGGTTAATTGGTTTTCCTTCAATAAATGTAGGGACTTTTCACAGTTTTGACGACTGCAATTTGCAAATAGGATAAAGCATCCTCAGTGGATAAATATATCTGACTGCATTACGCAATCTTCGAGGTCACAATAATGTGCATAAAACATTAAGCAATATACTCCGCACTTAAAGATGTGACTTTGATGTGAATAAATCTTGGGTACATTGGTTTGTAGCTCATATTTTTTGTTTTGGATTGGGAGCACAGCTTGGATATTTTGGATGCATAAACTCAGCCGTTGCCTACAATCTCAAATGCATGGACTTGAAGTGAGATATCCCTGATACTCCCTCCCTAACAGTACCTTCACCACACGGACAGCAGCGGTTCAAGAAGGCAGCTCACCACCATCTTCTCGAGGGCAATTATGGATGAGCAATAAATGCTGGCCTTGCCAGCGACGCCCATATCCCATGAACGAATAAAAAATAATATGCTTTTCAGTCAGTTAATTTTATTGGATCAGTTTGTTTTTAATAATATTGTGATGGGCTTGGGCTTTCAGTTAATTTAGAGTAACATACATACAGAATGGTCTAGATTAATTAGATGTTTTATCAAACCCCTCAATGTGCAAAGCGATGGAGTTGAAGGTACAGTTGCTGCGTCACAAAATTGTACTTGTTCAGTGATGCTTGCCTGCCTTGTTCCCTGCCTTAGGTCAACCTATTGTGGTTCCACAGCCCGCAGTGGTACAGCTTCAGCCCCAAGGTCTCATTAATTCCCATCCAGTTATAAACATCGCTAGTGGAACCAGCCACGTCGGCACAGTTCCAGTGAGAGTACTTCCACCTGCCAACAGCAGCACGATGAATGGAAAAGCTCCCATTACAAAAATGGCCATCCCAGCACTTGCATCTGCTGGAGTCAGCAACAAGAAATCAGATGTAAGTTTTTCTTTCTTTTATGCTCCTGGAAGACCTTTGTAAGATTGTTTCTTTTCTCAATGATGTACCTACCACGAGTTTCTGTAGCTGTTGTCATTTATTGATGAGGCATGTATGGCTAGAGTCTGAGACTGCAGATTACAGCACAAACAGGCCATTCGGCTCAACTGGTCTATGCTGCCATTTATGCTCCACTCGAGCCTCCTCCCACCCTACATCATCGAACCCTATCAACATAACCGTCTATTCCTGTCTCACTTCCCCTTGAATGCATCTTATACTATTCGCCTCAACTACTACTTGTTGTAGCAAGTTCCACATTCTCACCACTCTCTGGGTAAAGAATTCACTATTGGATTTATTAGCAACCATCTTGGATTTATGATCCCTAGTTCTGGTCTTCCCACAAGTGGAAATATCCTCTCTGCTGGAAGATGGAAGAGAGCCGACTACTCCAGTGGACAAGCTGTAGGCCTGTGAACCATCGCTGTAGTGTCGAGCAGTCAACTTAGATTGCCGTTTATATTTTTTATTAAGTGAGGTTTGACCTGTATGAATTTAGTGAGCTTGGAGATTTACACAGGACTGTTTTTGGCACTATTTCCTAGTTGCTGAATAAAACATGATCTGTTATGATTTCAGATTGAGACAAAGGCAAATTAGTGGAATGTTGATTTGCTCCTTGCATGTGGCTCTGTGGTGCATTAGACACCATGTGGCTTATGAAAGCATAAAACTTGGACACTGCTGGTTGTTTGTTGACTGAAATGCAAGCATTTTTTCAAGCTTATGAACTCTGTGATTTCAATCATTAATCTTTCCCACGCGATGGTAATTCACCATACTAGCCTACTGCTTCAAGGCGTCTGCTTTGAATCCCCAGTGAGACATGATGCTGCTGCCTGGAGGTTGCTGGAGTCTGGATGTTACTGTCTCTCCCTACTTACACTTGGCTAACATGTATGAAAGAGGGGTAAAAAGAGAAAACAATGAGAATCGAAAGGATTTTGAGAGGAAAGTAAGGGCAAATAGGATGGAGAAGGTTGGGGGGGTGTGAGTTAAGGAGGAGGGGTGAATGCATGAGGCAATGTGAAGGAAGTGGGGAGAGACTGGTAGGAAAGAGGGGACAAATGAAAGAGAAGGAAATGAGAGGAACAGCAATGAAAGTGAAGGACATAAATGTCATTAACCAAGGATCGCTTTTACTCATGAACTCTGCCTGACTCAAGTGATTTAATTAGCTGTGCCACACGCATCAGTTGTGACATGATGTTCGTTCCCCTGGCAATGCAATCGTGTTTACACTGCACTTTTTTTGTGTTTGTGTTCTGATTTTGAAAGTTTATTTTTTCATTTAGCAACATTAAGTATTGAGCTACTTTAATTTAAACTGATAGAAATAAGAAAAAATGATTATGCCATCTGAAATAAAAAATGCTGTCAGCTGATGCATTTCTACGACATCTATAGTGTTGATGTGAAGCGGCTTCTCTTCACAGTTAGTGTAAATGCAGCCTGAATCCCGAGTTGTAAGCCCAAGCGGCGGAGTTCGCTTTGCAGTTGGTTGACACTTTAACGCCCAATTTGCAAGACACAAGTTTAATGTTGGTATACAGTTAAAATCACTCTTCATGCTAATAAGTTTGTAGTGTAAATGAACCTTGACAGACCGAGGCTCATATTTCCAATGTCGCCCTTCATCATCTAGGAGCCTTCCACAAGGTAGATATGGATGAGGACAGGCTTTTGGCCATCTCGGTTTATCCATTCAGAAAGAATCTCCAGTCACCCCATCACCATGTGCGGCATTTTCTGAAGTGGATCCGAGTTTTTGCTTCCACTAATATACTTGGAAGTCTTGTCCTAATTTTGTCTTCCACTAGTCTGGACTTGTGCCCCCTCGTCCTCTTTGAAAATTGAGTATGGATTTACCTTTTCTATCCATCTTAAATAACTAAACAAAAGCTTGAAAAGGCAATGTTTCTGAAACCTGTTCTTATAACTCTGTTCCCTGACACTAGAAATCACTCTCCTAGCTCTCCTCTGCACTATATTCAAGCACTTCATTATGTCTCCGTATCAAAACTCAAGACATATGACCAGAGAACTACACCGTTTAAACGTGACCTATTCCAACTTGTGTTTGGCTTGGCTATATAATTCACCAGTCCGTTGGTTGGTTGAGTTCTGATGAATCGCACCTGAAACATCACCTGTTTCTTTTTCTCCCTTTTTATATTTGATTTTAAACTAGTTTATTACATAGTACATTTTATTTTACTTTGTAGAATTGGCTTTCATTCATCACTTTGGAACATGCAATAAAAGCATGCCCTAATCAATGTTGAAGCATGGCAAGTTTACATAGATTTTAACTCCACATCTCTCTCCAGTCTGCGGTCTCAGTTGTTCGACTGTGAATAATTGGACTATAATCTTTTGCTGTTATATTGCTTTGTGGTATAAAGGGCATCCATTAACTATTAAAAGGTGAATTTACATCCACGGTATGGTTTCATACAGTCCCTGTTCCATGTTGTGATATCTGAACCAGGGTTTATAAACTGAACATCTGGCTGTGAAGTAATGTTTAGCTACTGTTAGATACGGCACTCGTCATGTTAGAGTGAAGGAAAACCCCATTTAGCCTCATGAAGTTGTTTGTGAATGGAAATTGGGGGCATTGTTATCTTTCCTTGACATCTCTGATCTGATATGGAGAATAGCAGACTTTATTAAAAATGATAAATTGCAAACATATTTCTGGATCTTCGATTGCAAAACTATTGTGCTATCTCAATCATCCAAGTATGCCTATTCCAGGTATGAAAGGGTAGCGCTGTCCTTTTAAGGTTAAAGTAAATTCTCATTTGCAAATGTGGATGCAGAATTTAACGCACAAGCGAGGACTGCCGCTGAAGTAGTGCCTCTGACGAGCACTGCTGGAGATGTGGTATTGAGCAACTGGAAAGCAGTGTATATGCAATTGAAACATTGAAGGCTGCTAAAATGATTAATTTTAGGGGGAGTTGGATAGGAATTAGGTGAGGCAAATCGATTTGAGGGATAGAAGTAGGGAACTGTGTATTCTGACTTTTGAGCTCCGAGAGGACCAAACGGTTTTCTTTGGTTCTGTAGATTCTCCGCTATTCCTGTTGTGAAGTAGTTATCCCTGTTATATGGTTTCTTTCATTGCATTATTTAAACATGGAAACTTCTCTCATGCCTCCTGTGTGTTTTACGTGAAGTGGCTGTCACCTTTCTCTGGAAGATTTTAATCCCATTTGTAATCTGTATCCCATTTGCTTGGTTTAAAGTTAAACAAATATGGACAGAGGCACGATTTCAGCAACTATTCATTACAACCCTTAAGGAGCTCGTCTGAATATCCATTCAGAACACAACATTTTAAAACGTGTCGTCCTCTGTAATGGAGCATTGACCTCTACTTATTTTCCTTGCTGAACTGTCAGTTTTCGAGTACAGAACAATATTTTCAAATACTACGACTGAATGTTACGTATTGAAAACATGGCATTGAGTTCAAAAACCCATTTCAGGGCATTGAAAATGATCATCGGTAATAAACATCCTCACAGCTTCTCGGTTAGAACTTTGTAATCCAGCTATAATCATTGTTCATACTGCATTTGCTGTTGCCTGGTAGTGAAATAGGGGTTGATTTTGATGAATTTGCCGACCACTGCCGCCGACATTCCTGTGCTCGAACCGCCCAGTGCCACTTTCGACGTGGCCTGGAGCGGGCGGGAGGGGAGAGCCGCCGAGAAGTGCCCGTCGACATCAGCGGACGGCCGATGCGTGTAAGTAGACTCCCGCCCGCTGAGATGCCAGATTGGTGTGGGCGGGAGTTGGCGGCAGGACGGCTGTGGTCTGCTGCGTGGAGGCTGCTCTGTCCTTAATGGTGAGTGTCAAGATCCTGTAAAAAAGGTAAGTGTAATGTTTTTAAATTATTTCTTTACAGGTACTTACCTGGATGGGGTTCCCTGAAGGCCCTCTGATGGTTTTTTTTGTTGCTGATGATTTTTATTTTTACTTCTTCGACCCTCCGTGGGCCCAACTCCATCCTCGGCAGCACTTGGGGCGGCAAGTGTCTCTGCTGGCAAGAATGAGACTTCTCGCCTGTTGCTGCCCAGATGGGTGGCGTACATTGTTGATTTGCCACCTGCTGACCCTCGAGGGATCTCGGTGATGAAAACCCTGTCAAAAGTACCGTCTGGTATCTCAGCGGCACTTGGGCGGGCGGTGGCCTTGACCAAATTCGGCCCCATAAAGTTTCGGAACAGAGTTCAACTCAGTGATTAAAAGCATTGGAACCTGCTGTGCTGTTAATTGCTGTCTGCCAGGACTCCTTCCACTGGGGAAGAAAGTGGAGCAACTGTTTTAGTCATGTTGATTAAGGGATAAATATTGGCCAGCACACTGGAGAGAACTCCCCTGCTCTTCAAATAGTGCCATGGGGTCTTTTACATCCACCCGAGAGGGCAGACGGAGCCTCGGTTTAATGTCTTATTTGAAAGATTTCACCCCTGACAGTATGATGTTCCCTCAGAACTGCAGTGGAGCGTCAGCCTAGATTATGTTTTTTTTCAAAAATATACTTTATTCATATAAAATTTTCAGAAAACATTGGAAAATAGCTCAGTACCTTGCGGTCAGCAATTCGATACAATTTATTTGGATGCTGGCAGCAGTTCCATACAATGCACTAGCGTGCATTTCATTTCAAGGTACAGTTTAGTGCAATCCGTAAATCACCGCTACATGTAGTACTGTGCAAATAAGGGTATTACATAGAGCAGATAAGAACAGGTTTACATTAGATTCCAGGATACATTTCGATACCGATCACGAATCATGTTACATGTAGCATTATGCAGATGAAAGCAGTACACGGAACAGATGAGAATACATTTACATTTCTTTATAAGTTACTAAACAGTGCAGAGACTTTCATTATACATGGCATAACACAGGTGTTTTTCAGTAAATGGTGCTCTATGTATGCAAGCAGATTAACAAGTACAGCCCGAGGGGTGTGGGTCTGACTCCATCTCCTGGGTTTACTGTGGCGGAAGGGCCTTAAACTGTGGCTCTTCCCCATCGTGCCTTTTGCGGCGACTGCACCAACCTTTAGTGTGTCGCTCAGCACGTACTCCTGGACCTTGGATTGCGGTAGTCTGCAACACTCGGCCGTGGACATCTCCTTGCTCTGGAAGACCAGCAAGTTTCGGGAAGACCAAAGTGCGTCTTTCACCGAGTTAATGGCCCTCCAGCAGCAGATGATGTCTGTCTCGGTGTGTGTCCCTGGGAACAGTCCGCAGAGCACAGAGTCCTGTGTTACAGAGCTGCTTGGGATGAACCTCGACAGCAATCACTGCATCTCCTTCCAGACCTGCCTTGCAAAGGGGCAATCCTGAAGGCGATGGATGACTGTCTCGTCCGCACCACAGCCGACTCGGGGGCAGAGTGCTGTGTCTCTGAAGCCCCGGCTGTGCATGAAGGATCTGACGGGTAGGGCCCTTCTCACCGCCAACCAAGCTACGTCTTGATGCTTGTGTGAAAGCTCTGGCGATGAGACATTCTGCCAAACTAGTTCGATAGTCTGCTCGGGGAACCGCCCGATAGGATCCATCATCTCCTTCTTCCGTAGGGCGTCCAGGACCTTGCATGCCAACCACTGCTTTATGGCCTTGTGGTCAAAAGGTGTTTTTCTTGAAAAACTTTTCTACGAAGGACAGGTGGTGAGGCATGATCCAACTGGTTGGAGCGTTCCGCGGCAGCGTGGCCAGACCCATCCTTCGCAACACTGGGGACAGATAGAATCTCAGCACGTAGTGACACTTGGTGTTTGTGTACGAAGGGTCTATGCATAGCTTGATGCAGTCGCACACAAAAGTGTCCATCAGGATGAGGGCCATGTTCGGAACGTCCTTTCCTCCCTTGTCCAGAGATTTGTACATCGTGTCTCTGCGGACACGGTCCATTTTCGATCTCCAGATGAAATGGAAGACAGCTCGGGTGACTACCACGGCACAGGAGCAGGGTATGGGTCAGACCTGCGCCACGTACAACAACACCGAGAGCACCTTAATCCTGATGACCAGGTTCTTTTATGCAATGGAGAGGGAGCACAGCTTCCACCATCCCAGTTTATGTTTGACTTTAGCGATACGCTCCTTCCAGTTTTTGGCGCAAGCCCCGTCCACTCAGAACCGGAATAGGGCTTGAACCCATGATCCTCTGAGTGAGAGGCAAGAGTGCTACCTGCTAAGCCAAGGCTGACCCCTTTGGGTAAGTATGTTCATGTGGTGATCAGTTTTATTTCAAAATCATAAACTGCCCACCTTTTTGAGCCTATTTAAACCACTTCCCCACAGGCAACATTTGAACAGGCAGAGGTTAAAGTTCGGCTCGGCTCCATTTCCTTTTGTGGCTATAAAAGGTCAGATTAAAGGCAGCTCCTTCAAGGCAGTCCCTTTATATACCTCATATCTTTCGAGACCACGTGATTGACGAACGTTTTCCTCTGAAACAGCAATCGGGAAGGACCTGTTCATTGGTCTGCTGATGCTTTAGATTGCCAGCTTGTAAATTAGCAAAGGGTTTCTCATTACCTAAACAATCCCCTTGTGATGGTCATTATGTTGCACTGTATAATGCTCCTGCTGTTAGAAACAACATTATCATTTTACTGCAAACAGTGCCTTGGCCAATCTTCTTGCTGGAAACTAATGTCATGAGCTAATAATTTGCAGTCTCCATGGAGGAGAAATAGGCCAAGATTCAGTGAAGGCATGCAGGAAATCGTCTTAAAGTGTAGAGTACACAGACTCCTGAAAGCTCGCGAATGTACAACCAGATACAATCCTTCAGTTGATGTGGTAGCAGAGAATCCATGAACCTCAACTAGTTAATAGTTTGGATGTTTAGTTGTAGCGTTTGCCAGGGATTTGGGTGTGCCGTTATACTGAAGTTTTCCCCAATTTGTGACCATTGTTCTCCTGTCCACTTCATCGTGTCAACCGTCACTCTTGAATTCAAAGCAGAGTTTAAAAACAAACGGCATGTGGCAATTAGGAAAAGAAAGCCTTGCAGGCTACACTTGGGATCCAAGTGCAAAGAGGCCAACAGTGCATTGTCAGGCCTGTGTAATGAAATATCAGGCCAGCGACCAGAAACACAATCAAGCAAATAGATTTTAAGTGTCACAAAGTATAATTTTTTTTGGCAGCTTCAGAGAGTTGAGAGAGGACAATAATTGGAAGTGGAACAGATACAAAACTTAAACAAGAGTTCACTTGTTCAGCACTGTTGCGTTGTTGTGTGTTCTTCGAGTGATGGGTCTAGATGCTCGAAAAAGAACACTGCTTTCAAATAATTCGGTAATATATGCAATATGTATGGGCTGAATGGCCTTGGCTTTGAGTTCGCCACTATAGGTTTTGAGATTGTTTCTGCTCAACTCTATTGAGGCATTTTTCCTCAGAATGAACACACAAAGTTGCCATTGTGCTTTCCCGTCAAGCAAATGTTCCAATTTGAAGATGTGTTGTGGTAAACCAGTTACTCGGCCTATCAACTCAGCGCATTGGTAGTATTCTCGTGCACATATTCTTCTGGTTCAGTCTCTCAGAACTGAAGAGAGAGAGATAAGCAGCAGTGTCCAATTTGTTTGAGAGACCATCTGTGTCGTATTTGAAGCAAATAAAATAATTTGCCAACATGGCACTATTTGAAACTATGCTTCTACGCAAAGAATTAAAAAACTTCAAGACTTTTTTTTATAACTTTCCCAGTGGTTCTGCAAATTTCTTCAGTATGCACTCTGATTTTAACTTATTACATTGGGGGTAAGGAGTAGCGATGTCAGCCAGAGCTTCTCTTCAGGAGATTAAAGGGATGGGGTCGAGTCCATGGTAGGGTAGAAGCAGTCTTGCTGAGCCCAAAAGGCTTTTCTTTTCCTACAGCTCTCCCAAGTGGTGACTGCAGCCTCTATGTTGGTGCTGAATCTCAGAGCTGAGTTTGTAGTGCCGCATTTTATTTCATGCACCAGCCATCTTTTCATTGGTGACTGGTCTCATGTGCAAATCCTGAGGAGATGGGGGTGGGTGGGGTGGGGTGGAGAGAGAGAGGGTGATTTGTTCTCTGTAATGTGAGTATGCTCATAGATTTGTCGAGCTGTTACATTGTGAGTGGCTTAACCAGTCACGTGATGTTCACAGGACTCAATAAAACCCCAGCCAGTTGGGTTCGGGAGGTCCACGATGAGGTATGCTGTTGTGAATCTAGTGGATGAATTGGTAATGCGTAGTGTGATTGTTAAACCTTTGCTTTTAAGAACTAATTTGATAATTAACAATGTGTTGCTGTGAATTCTTAAGCAAAGAACCCATGAAGCAAACACATTACATTCTCTCACTCCAAAATTGTTTGTTGTGCGTTGTTATCTTTCAGTTTGTGCTCCAGAGAGGAGAGGAAATACTGAGATTACCCAGAGCTCAGCTCATGCATGCATGCCTGCAAGACCCAATGATGGTGTTTAGCCATGAACTAAGTGAGCAGTACTTTCCCACAAGGGGAAGTGGGAAAGTATGCTGACATGAAAAGACCACGCTTGACGAATATGGACAAAAAAAAAACCCTTCTTTCGTGTCTCTCCTTATTTCTCTCTCCTTTTGTGAGATTAAACATAAAAGAGTATATGGCTTAGTTGGCTTTGGGCCTGGAAAAAGTAGTGTGAGCTGAGCTGCAGAAGTTAGGCGTGACAGACATTTACACGGGGCCCAGGTCAAAGAGCTGACTGCAACTCACGCTGGCTCAAAAACTGGTGCTTTCAGACTTAGCACACATTGTGGCTTTTGGGATGCCTTCAATTTCAAAACTGCACTTGGCCATGGCCTGACTTGATAAGTAGCAGCTTGTCAGGGAAGGCAGTTATGAGAGAGGGAATTGCAGACGGACCCGCTTGGGGTCAGTGAATTGCAGACGGACCCGCGCGGGGTCAGTGAATTGCAGGCAGGGTCAATGAACAGCAGACAGGCCAAAGAAGGATAGAGCTCTGTCGATCAAGAAAAACAAGGACTTAAAGAGGGAGTGAGAAAACCAGGATTGACGGAGCTACATCAGGGAAGAGACCACAGACCCGATGATAGATAGAGGAGGGAGAACCACACACAGAAAATTGAAAGCGATCATGTACGCTTATTTATGCTAGAAGAACTCTGGTATTTAGTTCTCAATTACTGTATGAAAACCTTGTATTTGCAGAAGTCACAAGAAAAGTATGAACTCCAAACTTGCATAAGATATTTCTTTCATTTGACGAGGCCAAGCAATCTAAGATCCCATGTCACAATTTTTTTTCAAATTGCCTGTAGCACTCCAAATTTTGTTGAGAAAATATCAGAGGGTGCTGTGCATCAATTTTTGGAAAGTTAAGAAAGCAAGTGAAAGAGCCTCTAAAGCAGAGGGAGGAGGTTATATCTTTTGCCTGTTACTAGCCGGTGCATTCAATGTCAGAAGATAATTTGGTGTGCAGTTACACACTTACTATCTTTCCAGGCTGCTATATATGATTGTGAATGGATCAAGTGAACTGCTGCTACATGCTCCTGTCTCAATTCTTCAGTCCTAAACAGTGCTCCAATGGGCATCATACACTTGTTTTAATTATCATCATCATCGGCAGTCCCTCGAAATCAAGGAAGACTTGCTTCCACTCTAAAAGTGAGTTCTTGGGTAACTGAACAGTCCAATATGGGAATTACAGTCTCTGTCACAGATGAGACAGACAGTCGTTGGAGGGAAGGGTGGGTGGGGAGTCTGGTTTGCCGCACGCTCCTTCCGCTTGCTTTCTGCATGCTCTCGGTGATGAGACTCGAGGTGCTCAGCGCCCTCCCGGATTCTCTTCCTCCACATGGGGCTGTCTTTGGCCAAGGACTCCCAGGTGTCGGTGGGGATGATGCATTTTATCAAGAAGGCGTTGAGGGTGTCCTTGAAATGTTTCCTGGAGCTCGCATTCAATGTGTCGGAGGTCTGAGTAGAGAACTTGCTTTGGGAGTCTTGTGTCAGGCATGCGAACAATGTGGCCTGCCCAACTGAGCTGGTCGAATGGGGGGTCAGTGCTTCGATGCTGGAGATGTTGGCCTGATCGAAGACACTAATGTTGGTGCGTCTGTCCCCCCAGGGGATTTTAGAGATAAGGTCAAGGATGATGGGATCAGCTGGGATCAACAACAACAACTTGTATTTATATAGCGCCTTTAACATAGTGAAACGTCCCAAGGCGCTTCACAGGAGTATTATGAGATAAAAAGCTTGACACTGAGCCACATAAGATGAAATCAGGGCAGGTGACCAATAGCTTGGTCAAAGAGGTATGTTTTAAGGAGCATCTTGAAGGAAGAAAGAGAGGTTTAGGCAGGGAATTCCAGAGCTTAGGGGCTAGGCAACAGATGGCATGGCCTCCAATGGTTGAGCGATTATAATCAGGGATACTCAAGAGGGCATGATTAGAGGAGCTCAGCCATCTCGGGGGCTGGAGGAGGTTACAGAGATAGGGAGGGGCGAGGCCATGGAGGGATTTGAAAACGAAGATGAACATTTTGAAATCGAGGTGTTGCTTAACTGGGAGCCAGTGTAGGTCAGCGAGCACAGGGTGATAGGTGAGCGGGACTTCATGAGAGTTAGGACACGGACAGCCGAATTTTGGATTACCTCAAGTTTACGTAGGATAGAATGTGGGAGGCCAGCCCAGAAGTGCGTTGGATTAGTCAAGTCTAGAGGTATCAAAGGCATGGATGAGGGCTTCAGCAGCAGATGAGTTGAGGCAAGGGCAGAGACGGGCAATGTTACGGAGGTGGAAATAGGCAATCTTAGTTATGCTGCAGAAATGTGGTCGAAAGCTCATTTCATGGTCACCAAGTTTGCGGACTCTCTGATTCAGCCTCCGACAGAAGTTGGGGAGAGGGATGGAGTCAGTGGCTAGGGAACAGAGTTTGTGGCGGGGGCTGAAAACAATGGCTTCAGTCTTCCCAATATTCATTGGATCAGTTCCCTTCCTTAGTTCCTTAACGATAATTAAGGGCGATTAAAACAGCATCCAAGAGAATTGATATTAAAATGACAAATTAGCTCCTGTTGGATAAATGCTAAAACTCCTCTGCTCTAATTGCTGATCATATTCATTGACCATGTGGTAAGACAGTGTGGGAATTTGTTGCAGCTAAATATTTAAGCTAAAAACCCTTCTCTGGCAAAAACAAATCTTGTGAACATAGTTGTTTCCATGTGCTTTAAGAACATGGAGGAGCAGCAGACATGGGCATCAGGATGGCGATGAAGCCTTGTTTTAAAGAATCTCACTTTTTAAAAAGTAACTAGGAAGCTGCAACATTGGGAGACTTTGTTTTGTGTGTCTAGTTTTCTGGAACTGGTCTGTTGAAGTGGTTCATCGGGTGTTGTAAATATTGCCTGCCTGTGCACAGTATCTGCATGGTAAGGCTGCTCACATCATCCCTGCTACAATGAAGGTTCACGGTTGGGTGCTCTGTTTCTGGCAGATTATGTTTTGTATTCTTTAGCTATGTTGTCGAGGCAATGTATCACAGTTTGGAGCTTGAGGTGCAGATAGGTGGCAGTTACTGTGGACTTTTCAGACCTGGGCCAATAAAGGAAATCCCAGGGGAGCAGGATTGTGCCATTTTCAAAATTAGCACAATGGACATTTTAAATATAAAATTGCAGATTTATGACGGGACCTTTTGCTTAGCAGTCGTCCGCTACCTGCCTCACCTGAGTGGCCATTACACCCATAATCTGGATAGGGAAATTATAGACTTGGATATTTTACACAGATTGTCCCAAGTAGTTTCCATGCTACTCCTATTGGCAACACAATAAAGGAAAGGCCATCTATTGGTGTGCTTGATCCACAAATATTCTGATTCACTACTAAGTGTGCTACCTGTATTGTAAAGACAAAAGCCCAAAAATCATAACCAGATACATCTTTCTGGTAGCCTAAACCTCTTCCTTCAGATATTCATTCATGGATACATCAGTCATTGAAAGTTGGCATGCAGGTACAGCAGGCGGTGAAGAAAGCAAATGGCATGTTGGCCTTCATAGCGAGAGGATTTGAGTATAGGAGCAGGGAGGTCTTACTACAGTTGTACAGGGCCTTGGTGAGACCAAACCTTGAATATTGTGTACAGTTTTGGTCTCCTAATCTGAGGAAGGACATTCTTGCTATTGAGGGAGTGCAGCGAAGTCACCAGACTGATTCCCGGGATGGCAGGACTGACATATGAAGAAAAACTGGATCGACTAGGCTTATAATCACTGGAATTTGGAAGAATGAGAGGGGATCTTATAGAAACATTAAAATTCTGACGGGATTGGACAGGTTAGATGCAGGAAGAATGTTCCCGATGTTGGGGAAGTCCAGAACCAGGGGACATAGTACAAGGATAAGGGTTAAGCCATTTAGGACTGAGATGAGGAGAAACTTCTTCACTCAGAGAATTGTGAACCTGTGGAATTATCTACCACAGAAAGTTGTTGAGGCCAGTTCGTTAGATATATTCAAAAGAGAGTTAGATGTGGCCCTTAAGGCTGAAGGGATCAAGGGGTATGGAGAGAAAGCAGGAATGGGGTACTGACGTTGCAAAAATGATCAGCCATGATTATATTGAATAGTGGTGCAGGCTCGAAGGGCCGAATGGCCTACTCCTGCACTTATTTTCTATGTTTCTGTCTATGCCCTTGCAGTGAGAGTTGGGAATGTTGATTGAAGTGAGGCTGCATTCGTCTCTGGGGCCCTGAAGCTAGTCCATTCTCATCACCGGGTGTGAGAGCTCCTTTTATAGTAGGATTTCCTGAGCTTTATGCAAGAGCAAGAATGAACAGCTTACACTGGAAGACCCGAGTGCCAGTTGGAAGAAAAGAGTGCATTTGAAAGGCCAAATCTGGGGCAGTGTGTCTTAGAAGATGGGTAGTTAATATAGGGACTTGGGGAATTGGAGGTTTCAGAAGCATGACGACGAGAGAGACAAACTCTGCTGCGAGCACCTTGTCCCATACAAAGTCTGTACATTTTCAATTCATAGAAAGAAACTCTATTCTAATATTTTTAGATGTTTTTATTATTCGAAAAGAAAGGTTAGCATCATGGTGCACAAACTGGGAACTACAGGCAGTCCATTACAGCAGATCCCTTCCCTGCCAGCAGTCAAAGGGTTAAGTCGCAACATTCAAGCTTTCCCTCATATAAGTGCACTGTATCCCCCTAGATGGCACTGTAATACGAGGCATTGTTTGAAATCTGAGATTTAATTAGAAAATGTTGGACAATGATGGATGCTCTTTTTTTCCCTAAAAATCTGGGCAAGTGGTAGGAAAAATAATGGAATCCCTACCAAAAGAGAAAATAGAAGAACATCTCGAAACGAAAAGTATAATATTGGGTCTAATATTGAGGTTGGAGGTTTCCTTCGTACGAACCCCTTCTACCCGAAAAAAATCTATGAATCTACCTTTTGGTCCTGGAGGAACGTAGGATCCCAGTTGGAGGCCTAGATTCGCTGCACATCACATAGGGACCTGTCTTCAAGGTACGTAAGTCCAAGCTGAAGTCACGTGGGCCTGGACATCCAATAATGATGCAGTATTCTCATTGCTAACAACGGGAACTCCGTTTGTGCGAGTTCCCATTACTGTCAATGAGAAAAACCCCATAAACACCCAAGCACAACGTAATACACAAAATAAAACACCTCACATATTTAAAGTTAATTGAAATTAAAGTCAATTAAATGTTCAGGAAAAAAATTTTGAATTTTTTTGTGTTTTAACATGGTTTAGAATAAACTTCCCTTAATGGACAGGGTTTTTAACAAAAATTAGTTTTTAAATTTAATTTTTATGTGTTTTAAAACTTACGCTGGTGAAAGTAAGCTACGCGCCTGCTTTCACCAGGTGTAAAAGTTTGAAGGACATTCGCTGGGCATGAGTTATGCAAATAGCTCAATCTCTCCCTCGCGGATGTCCTTCCTACAGGAATGCGTTCAAGACAAATCTTGACGGATTGGAAAAACATGTTTTTGGCGCATGCGCATCGCGCCCCGAAAACCGGCTTTTACGAGGCCTCGCTGGGTCGATGCTCATTCCATACGGACCCAGTGAGGCCGGAATTTTAGCCCCAAAGAACAGTGAGCGTAGATTTCAAAAGGAAAAGTCTTGCTTGACCAACCTCATTGAATTTTTTGAAAAGGTAACAGAGAGTAGACAATGGTAATGCAGTAGATGTAATTTATCTAGATTTTCAAAAGACCTTCGATAGGGTATCCCATAATGGACTGATGAACAAAGTCAGGGAATGCAGAGTCAGGGGACAAGTAGCAGAATGGATAGTTCGCTGGCTTCAAGACACAAAGCAGAGAGTTGGGGTAAAAGGTGGCAGAAGGTGGATAGTGCTGGGACCACTGTTGTTCACAATTTATATTAATGATTTAGACTTTGGAATCAAAAACACAATTTCTAAATTTGCAGTGACACCAAATGAGGGGAGATAGTCAATACTGAGGAGGATTGCAACAAATTACACGAGGACATTAATAAACTTGCAGAATGGGCAAATAATTGGCAAATGAAGTTCAACACACACAAATGTGAGTTATTAAATTTTGGCAGGAAGCATAGGGAGGTCACTTACTTGGAGAGTGCGAGTCTAGGTGGGGTAGAGGAACAAAGGGATCTCTAGTTACAGCACAAATCATTCTTTAACAGTATAAGTTACACAAATCACTAAAAGTTGTGACACAAGGCCATAAAAAAAAAAGCAAACCAAGCACTCGGGTTTATTTCTGGAGGGATAGAATTGAAAAGTTATGCTAAACCTGTATAGAACCTTGGTTAGACCACACTTAGAGTACTGCGTACAGATCTGGTCACCATATTATAAAAAGGATATAGAGGCACTGGAGAGGGTTCAAAGAAGATTTACAAGGATGATATCAGAAATGCGAGGGTGTACATATCCGGAAAAGATGAATATGCTGGGTCTCTTTTCTCTTTTTAAAAAAAAAAGAAGGCTGAGGGGTGACCTAATAGCCTTTAAAATTATAAAAGGCTTTGATAGAGCGGATGCAGAGAGAATGTTGTGGGGAAGAGCATAACTAGAGGCCATCAATATAAGATAGTCACCAAGAAATGCAATAGGGAATTCAGAAGAAACTTATTTACCCAAAGACTGGTAAGAATGTGGAACTCGCTACCACCGGGAGTAGTTGAAGCGAGTAGTACAGATACATTTAAGGGGAGGCTAGACAAGCATATGAGGGAGAAGGGAATAGAGGGTTATGCTGATAGATTTAGATGAGGAAAGACCAGAGGCTCGAGTGGAGCATAAACGCCGGCATGGACTGGTTGGGCCGAATGGCCTGTTTCTGTGCCGTATATCCTATGTAAGTGTTCAAAAAAACTTATTTGGATTTCTGCATGGAATGGTGTGTGCTCTTTATCTTCAGTATCTCTTGTGAAAAATAAACAACATAGATAAAACTGTTTATCTCTCTCTCACTGTCGGAAATGGCCTGAAGCAGTTTCTGAGTCAGCTAGTTTGAGAGAACTGCATGAAAGCCCTTGGCACTTGAGTGGTCCTTAGCAGCTCACCCTTGCTCTTCAATCCATTTGTCAGATGGTGCATTTTAGTAGAAGAAATAAGGAGGCCCCATACTCTTTGCAAAGTAAGAGTCTAAATGGGGTAGAGGAGCAAAGAGATCTAGGTGCAGATTCACAAATCATTAAAAGTAGCAATGCAGGTTAACAAGACCATAAAAAGAAAGGCAAAGTGTTGGAGTTTATTTCTAGAGGAATCGATCCTTGGTTAGTTCATGCTTGGGAGTACTGTGAACAGTTCTGGTCTCCATATTTCAAAAAAGATTATAGAGGTACTAGGGAAGGTGCAAAAAAGATTTACAAAGCTATATCAGGACTGAGAGGTTATACCCATCAGGAAAGATTGAACAGACTGATGCTCTTTTCTCTAGAAAACAGACGACTCGGGGCAGGCGGAGGCGACCTGATCGAGGTCTTGAAAATGATGAAAGGGTTTGATAGATAGAAGTAGCGAGAATGTTTCTGCTTGTGGCAAAGTTCCAAACTAGGCATTATAAATAGAAAATAGTCACTAATAAATCCAGTAAGGAATTCCGAAGAAACTTCTTTACACAAATAAAAAGGGAGGAATAGGAGGATATGGTGTAAGGTGAGAGGTTGCTCGTGTGGACCAGTTGGGTCGAATGGCCTGTTTCTGTGCTGTAAATTCGATGTCATTCTATGCAATTTCTCTCGCACTGCTGCTCTGTGTCGTAGTGTTCAGGCTTACTGTCCTTCTGTTGCTGCTTCAATAAATAATCAAAAAGGAAACGAAGCACGACAAAAACGATGAAAATTCGTCATCATTCCCTCCTTTAAAGGTGAGGCCCAATCATCACAAACAATTTAAACATTTCCCATCAGTCTGTACCACAGTCACACTATTCACTTCCACATGAAATATTTCGCTCTGCCTGAGCTAAACAGATAAAGCTTAGGAAACAGCTGAGTTTCAATTTAGGGCATTAGCACAATTGAGAACACGGTGAAAAGCATGGAACTCGTTGAGCTTTTGGGTACATATGGGCTTTTGGAAATAATCGGTGCATTTCTTTTTATACTGCCAAGTTTTCTGTTTTCACTAGATTCCCCAATAACTCACTTATGTCAGAAGGTGGGTTGAGCGGTGTTCTTTTTGGCAACCACCAATGCTGCTTTTTGGCCATTGCTAGGAATTCTGTGAAAGTGGTTTGGCAGACGCTCACCATCCAGTTTTCACCATCTCCCAGCATACAATGCGTTTTCTGCAACTCTGCTTCTGCAACAATGGTTTTATTAGAATTTCAGCAGGCTTGGGAGGACCAGGGATCCATCCCCCTGTGTCTCATCAGTTTACTACTATTTTGTTGGCACTGCTGTGTCCTATTGTGCTGTGTCACCATGCACTGTAATCGATGGAATTTTAGACATTTAGCTGATAGATGTGCTTAGTTGCTTTGATGTCACACTCCGTTTCCCAAGCTCTGCAGTGTTCCACAGGAACAATTTTTCTCTGGTCGGATGTAGTAAATGTCACAATGTGCTTCATGTACCGGCAAGAGATGCTGAGCAGGCAGAGAAAGAGTGAGAGACAATTGAAAGCATTGTCAAATAGATAGAAACATAGAAACATAGAAAATAGGTGCAGGAGTAGGCCATTCGGCCCTTCTAGCCTGCACCGCCATTCAATGAGTTCATGGCTGAACATTCAACTTCAGTACCCCATTCCTGCTTTCTCGCCATACCCCTTGATCCCCCTAGCAGTAAGGACCTCATCTAACTCCTTTTTGAATATATTTAGTGAATTGGCCTCAACAACTTTCTGTGGTAGAGAATTCCACAGGTTCACCACTCTCTGGGTGAAGAAGTTCCTCCGCATCTCGGTCCTAAATGGCTTACCCCTTATCCTTAGACTGTGACCCCTGGTTCTAGACTTCCCCAACATTGGGAACATTCTTACTGCATCTAACCTGTCTAACCCCGTCAGAATTTTATATGTTTCTATGAGGTCCCCTCTCATTCTTCTGAACTCCAGTGAATACAAGCCCAGTTGATCCAGTCTTTCTTGATAGGTCAGTCCCGCCATCCCGGGAATCAGTCTGGTGAACCTTCGCTGCACTCCCTCAATAGCAAGAATGTCCTTCCTCAGGTTAGGAGACCAAAACTGTACACAATACTCCAGGTGTGGCCTCACCAATGCCCTGTACAACTGTAGCAACACCTCCCTGCCCCTGTACTCAAATCCCCTTGCTATGAAGGCCAACATGCCATTTGCTTTCTTAACCGCCTGCTGCACCTGCATGCCAACCTTCAATGACTGATGTACCATGACACCCAGGTCTCTTTGCACCTCCCCTTTTCCTAATCTGTCACCATTCAGATAATAGTCTGTCTCTCTGTTTTTACCACCAAAGTGGATAACCTCACATTTATCCACATTATACTTCATCTGCCATGCATTTGCCCACTCACCTAACCTATCCAAGTCGCTCTGCAGCCTCACAGCATCCTCCTCGCAGCTCACACTGCCACCCAACTTAGTGTCATCCGCAAATTTGGAGATACTACATTTAATCCCCTCATCTAAATCATTAATGTACAGTGTAAACAGCTGGGGCCCCAGCACAGAACCTTGCGGTACCCCACTAGTCACTGCCTGCCATTCTGAAAAGTACCCATTTACTCCTACTCTTTGCTTCCTGTCTGACAACCAGTTCTCAATCCATGTCAGTACACTACCCCCAATCCCATGTGCTCTAACTTTGCACATCAATCTCTTGTGTGGGACCTTGTCGAACGCCTTCTGAAAGTCCAAATATACCACATCAACTGGTTCTCCCTTATCCACTCTACTGGAAACATCCTCAAAAAATTCCAGAAGATTTGTCAAGCATGATTTCCCTTTCACAAATCCATGCTGACTTGGACCTATCATGTCACCTCTTTCCAAATGCACTGCTATGACATCCTTAATAATTGATTCCATCATTTTACCCACTACCGATGTCAGGCTGACCGGTCTATAATTCCCTGTTTTCTCTCTCCCTCCTTTTTTAAAAAGTGGGGTTACATTGGCTACCCTCCACTCCATAGGAACTGATCCAGAGTCAATGGAATGTTGGAAAATGACTGTCAACGCATCCACTATTTCCAAGGCCACCTCCTTAAGTACTCTGGGATGCAGTCCATCAGGCCCTGGGGATTTATCGGCCTTCAATCCCATCAATTTCCCCAACACAATTTCCCGGCTAATAAGGATTTCCCTCAGTTCCTCCTCCTTACTAGACCCCCCGACCCCTTTTATAACCGGAAGGTTGTTCGTGTCCTCCTTCGTGAATACCGAACCAAAGTACTTGTTCAATTGGTCCGCCATTTCTTTGTTCCCCGTTATGACTTCCCCTGATTCTGACTGCAGGGGACCTACGTTTGTCTTTACTAACCTTTTTCTCTTTACATATCTATAGAAACTTTTGCAATCCGTCTTAATGTTCCCTGCAAGCTTCTTCTCATACTCCATTTTCCCTGCCCTAATCAAACCCTTTGTCCTCCTCTGCTGAGTTCTAAATTTCTCCCAGTCCCCAGGTTCGCTGCTATTTCTGGCCAATTTGTATGCCACTTCCTTGGCTTTAATACTATCCCTGATTTCCCTTGATAGCCACGGTTGAGCCACCTTCCCTTTTTTATTTCTATGCCAGACAGGAATGTACAATTGTTGTAGTTCATCCATGCGGTCTCTAAATGTCTGCCATTGCCCATCCACAGTCAACCCCTTAAGTATCATTCGCCAATCCATCTCAGCCAATTCACGCCTCATACCTTCAAAGTTAGCCTTCTTTAAGTTCTGGACCATGGTCTCTGAATTAACTGTTTCATTCTCCATCCTAATGCAGAATTCCACCATATTATGGTCACTCTTCCCCAAGGGGCCTCGCACAACGAGATTGCTAATTAATCCTTTCTCATTACATAACACCCAGTCTAAGATGGCCTCCCCCCTAGTTGATTCCTCGACATATTGGTCTAAAAAACCATCCCTTATGCACTCCAGAAAATCCTCCTCCACCGTATTGCTTCCAGTTTGGTTAGCCCAATCTATGTGCATATTAAAGTCACCCATTATAACTGCTGCACCTTTATTGCACGCACCCCTAATTTCCTGTTTGATGCCCTCCCCAACATCACTACTACTGTTTGGAGGTCTGTACACAACTCCCACTAACGTTTTTTGCCCTTTGGTGTTCTGCAGCTCTACCCATATAGATTCCACATCATCCAAGCTAATGTCCTTCCTAACTATTGCCTTAATCTCCTCCTTAACCAGCAATGCTACCCCACCTCCTTTTCCTTTTATTCTATCCTTCCTGAATGTTGAATACCCCTGGATGTTGAGTTCCCAGCCCTGCTCATCCTGGAGCCACGTCTCCGTAATCCCAATCACATCATATTTGTTAACATCTATTTGCACAGTTAATTCATCCACCTTATTGCGGATACTCCTTGCATTAAGACACAAAGCCTTTAGGCTTGTTTTTTTAAGGATAGGATTTAAGCGAGATTAGGGAGCAATGTGGCCAGCCAGAGAGGGTTATAGTGAAGGAGTTTCTGGAAATGGGGCCAAAATACCTGAAGGCCCTGCCACAAATTGAGTTCACGGAATCATAGGAATTTACAGCATGGAAGGAGGCCATTTCAGCCCATCGTGTCCGCACCGGCCGACAAAGAGCGACCTAGCCTAGTCCATAGCCAAGTGCACATCCAAGTACATTTTAAATGTGGCGAGGGTTTCTGCCTCTACCACCCTTTTAGGCAGTGAGTTCCAGACCCCCACCACCCTCTGTGAAGAAGTTTCCTGTCAATTCCTCTCTCAACCTTCTGCCAGTTACTTTATTTGAGGAGACTGAAATAGACTGAAGATAAGGACAAGGAATTGTGACTTGGCGCTTTGGTGAATAGAAAGCCAATGCAAGGTTGGCGAGGATGGCTATGCAAGATTTAGTATGGGATGAGGTGCTCACACCAGTGTTTGTCTGTGTCTGTGTCTCTCTGACTATGTCTCTCTGTCTGCCTATCTCTCTGTTTCTGTGGCTCTGTCTATGTCTCTCCTCTCTCTGTCTGTCTTTCTTTTTCTGTTTCTCTATTTTCTCTTTCTCTTTCTCCAAAGACAATGTCCTTTTTGCTTTGGATATACTCACTGAATAGACATGATTGACAAATTTAGACATACTGACGTAATACTGAAACGCATGATTGTTCCTCTGATAGTCCTATTGCCAGAAGGGTGGTTTTTGCACCTTCCACAAGAAGTTTTCCTAGCTCAATTAACACATTTATCTTTCTGAAAGCTGAAGACAAAAGCCACATTTTGGAAACCAGTTTAAGTGGAGCTGGGCGGACAATTCAGACTTTCGCTCTCCTCTGCTTTTATATTAATACAGAGTGCGCTGTATTAAATAATACTGGTGCCCAGAACTGCTGCTTCTATCCATCTGTGTACACTGACAATACCATGGAATTTGTAAAGTCACGTATTTGACAATCAATAATGTGAAAATAATCTGCACTTCACAAGCTGGGTAACACCTTTTCATACAAAGACAAAATACTGCGGATGCTGAAAATTTGAAATAAAAACACAAAATGCTGGAAATACTCAGCAGGTCAGGCAGCATCTGTGGAGAAAGAAAGAGAGTTAATGTTTCGGGTCGCTGACCTTTCATTGGGCCCAAGTTTCCGATATCCGCTAGAACGGCACAGTTGAAGAGGTACGTCTGATTTTTTTTTTGTGGCCCGATTATGTCAGCAAAAAAAAGTTCAGAGTTTTGCCTGTGAATGTGGCGCGGTGCATATTGGCCTTAACCTCTGTGGGTGGAGCTTAAGGCCTCCGCCAAAAACTCATGTCAGGGAAACGAGGGATGCTCTGAAGTGCTGATGCTGGGAATGGAAACTGACCAAGGGCTGAGGCTGGGCTGGAAATGGAAAATGACTCCGCTGCCATTCCCGGCCAAGTGGCCTCCCTGTCCCCGGTGCCGCTGCCATCCCGGGCCCAAAGGACCCCGCACCGACCCACACCTAACCCGGGCCTAAAGGACCCCGCACCTAACCCGGGCCTAAAGGACCCCGCACCTAACCCGGGCCTAAAGGACCCCGCACCTAACCCGGGCCTAAAGGGACCCACACCTAACCCGGGCCTAAAGGACCGCGCACCGACCTGCACCTAATCCGGGCCTAAAGGACCCCGCACCTAACCCGGGCCTGAAGGACCCCGCACCTAACCCGGGCCTAAAGGGACCCACACCTAACTTGGGCCTAAAGGACCGCGCACCGACCTGCACCTAACCCGGGCCTAAAGGACCCCGCACCTAACCCGGGCCTAAAGGGACCCACACCTAACCCGGGCCTAAAGGACCGCGCACCGACCTGCACCTAACCCAAGCCGAAAGGGTCCCGCACCGACCCACACCGAACCCAGGCCTAAAGGGACCCGCACCTAACCCGGGCCTAAAGGATCCCGCACCGATCCGCACCTAACCCAGGCCTAAAGGATCCCGCACCGACCCGCACCAACCCGGACCTAAAGGGACCCGCACCTAACCCGGGCCTAAAGGATCCCGCACCGATCCGCACCTAACCCAGGCCTAAAGGAACCCACACCTAACCCAGGCCTAAAGGACTGCGCACCGACCTGCACCTAAATCAGGCCTAAAGGATCCCGCATCGACCTGGGCCTAAAGGACCCCGCACCTAACCTGGGCCTAAAGGACCCCGCACTGACCCACACCTAACACAGGCCGAAAGGACCCCGCACCGACCCCCACCTAACCCGGGCCTAAAGGATCCTGCACTAACCCGGGCCTAAAGGATCCTGCACCGACCCACACCTAACCCAGGCCTAAAGGATACCCCACCGACCCACACCTAAGACGGGCCTAAAGGACCCCGCACTGACCCACACCTAACCCGGGCCTAAAGGATCCCACACCGACCCGGACCTAAAGGGACCCGCACCTAACCTGGGCCTAAAGGATCCCGCACCTAACCCGGGCTTAAAGGGACCCACACCTAACCCGGGCCTAAAGGACTGCGCACCGACCTGCACCTAACCCAGGCCTAAAAGATCCCGAATCAACCTGGGCCTAAAGGATCCCACACAAACCCAGGCCTAACCGGGACCTAAAGGACCCCGCACCTAACCTGGGCCTAAAGGATCCCGCACCGACCCGCACCTAACCCAGGCCTAAAGGGACCCGCACCTAACCCGGGCCAAAAGGATCCCGCACCGACCCGCACCTAACCCGGGCCTAAAGGAACCCACACCTAACCCAGGCCTAAAGAACCCCGCACCTAACCCGGGCCTAAAGGAACGCACACCTAACCCAGGCCTAAAGGACCCTGCACCTAACCCGGGCTTAAAGGGACCCACACCTAACCCGGGCCTAAAGGACTGCGCACCGACCTGCACCTAACTCAGGCATAAAGGATCCCGCGTTGACCATGGGCCTAAAGGACCCCACACCGACCCAGCCCTAACCGGGGCCTAAAGGACCCCGCACCTCTGCTCCCAATCGCCATGTAACCTGCTGGGAGAAGTGTAAGAATATAGGGCCCAAGTTTCCACATGATTCGCGCCTGATTTTTAGGAGCAACTGGTGGAGAACGGACTATCTTAGAAATCGCAATTCTCCACATTTTTTTTTCTGCAGTTCTAGTCAGGTAAAACAGTTCTACTTTGGAACAGAATTTTTTCTTCAAAAGGGGGCGTGTCCGGCCACTGACGCCTGATTTGAAAGTTTCCACAGTGAAAACGTACTCCAAACTAAAGTAAAATGGAGCAAGTGAAGATTTTTGTAGAACTGAAAAAACCTGTTCTACACATTAAAAAATCAGGCGCAGGTTACAAATTAGGCGTCCAGAACGAGGTGGGGGGGAAGGGAACTCATTAAATTATACAATAAATCCTTATTTATACTTATACAAATATTATACAAATAAATCCAACCTGAATAAACATTTATAAGCAAAGAAAAGATTAAATAAACCATCTTCCTACCTGTGTGAAAGTGCTTCAGCCAGGGAGAATTCTGCAGCCGTTCGTTGCCGCTGAGCGGGAGGGGGGGGAGAGAAAGCCGTTCGTGCCGCTGAGCGGGAGGGGGGGGAGAGAAAGCCGTTCGTGCCGCTGAGCGGGAGGGGGGTCGGAGGAGAAAGCGGTTTGTTGTAGTGGAGGGGAGGGAGGGGAAGGAGACAGCGGTTTGTTGCCGCGGAGGGGAGGGAGGGGAAGGAGACAGCCGTTTGTTGCCGCGGAGGGGAGGGAGGGGAAGGAGACAGCGGGTTGTTGTTGTGGAGGGGAGGGAGGGGAAGGAGACAGTGAGAAGGGTAGCCTCAGTGCTGATGTGCTGATGGCAATGTGCTTTTATTAAAAAATGTTCAAAAATTAAACAGCTACAAAGAACTACAAAAATAGCCGAGTGCCAATGTTTTTTTTCACACTGAGCATGCGCGAACGCTCCAACGCGCACGCGCAGCGTTGCCGGCAAGAAAAAAACTAATTTAAATAGTACCCGCCCCCTCCCACTTACAAAATCGGCGCGAGTGTAGGCTCCGCCCCCCTGGGCACTGCGCCAAACAGACAAGGAGCTGCAAAGCGCTCGAGAATAGCACGTTTTTTTTCTGGCGCCGTTTTAGGCGCGAAAAACGGGCGCCCAGCTCGGAGGGGCGCCCGTTTTTTATCCTGTGGAAACTTGGGCCCATAGTTATGTTTTTACATTATTCTAATACAGAAAAATGTCATAACAGCTAATGTAGGAAGAGCTGGTTTAAACTGTGCGCTCATAAATTCTATCTTTGCCCCTCAGTGACACTGATAACTTTTGAGAAGGATGCATTTCGGGGTCAAAACATTGTATTCTGAGGATTGGCACATGTAGGTTATTAAATAAGCAAGCTAGTTGGCATTAATGATATATTACTAAGCTAAAAAGGTTGTTTGGTTAATACACTGGCTTTTTTTATCACAGCAGGGGAGAGTGTAAAAGAAGGAAATTACTGCAGTATAACTAAGGGAATAGGTTCATTTCACTGTAGAAGTTGCAAGAGATAAGACATCAAAGACTTGTCCACCAATCTGTTCAGTTATCTAAGGGTCATGAAACACCCAGTACGGTTAAGTCCAGCAAGAACTAGACAATGAAAGAAAATAGTGTAAAAAGATGTACAATGTTTCACTTAGTAGGAACTTTGGCTACCTTCAAGACTAGACAGGGGTGGGTTACACCACGTTACTCTTAACAGTCAGTCCCGGACAGAGGCACGTTAATGCCAAACAGTTCTTCCAAATGAGAGATAATCTAGTCCGAGGTGAGTTATTCAAGTAATAGGTTAAACTAATGGGGTATGATGTTTTCCGAAGGATCAACTTAGCCACACTTAGGTGTTGATGTGTCTGCCTCAGCCAGGAGCCTACACTTGCTTATTTATAAAAAGAGAAACAACTGTCCTCATTCAGCAGATATAAGGCAATATATCATCTCAAGAGGTTTTAGGCCATTTTAAGTGATGTGTTTAATGCTTTAGTCCTTTGTGTTTTTTCCGAACTTACAAAAGTGGACACTTACTCCATTCTAAATTAGTTTGGAGTAACTTTTCGCAGTTCAAACTTGCAAAACAGTGGCTGGACACACCCACTTTTGAAAAAAAAACTGAACTTAAACAAAACTAAAACTAACTCCCTAGAACTGGAGCAAACTAAATGCCGAGAATTGCGATTTCTAAGATACTCCAAACTAAACTAGTTGCTCCAAAAAAGGAGCAACTCCACCCGAAACTTGGGCCCAGTGGAAAAAGTTAGAGATGTAACAGATTTTAAGCAAGGAAAGTGGAGAGGGGAGGCAAGAACATGAGGGAAGGTCTGTCATGGGGTGGAAGGCAGGAGTGATTAAATGACAAAAGGGATGATCAGAGAAAACAAAACACCTATTTATAATTTTTCAAGGCAGTTTGTGCCACTGTTGAACTGTCTTACACTTGTTTAAGGTTTTACACAATTTACCGTTATAGTGCTGAGGTGCCACTGTACAAATTTAATATAGTCACAAAAGCAAAATACTGCGGATGCTGGAATCTGGCATAAAAACAGAAAATGCTGGAAATCTCAGCGGGTCAGGCAGCATCTGTGGAGAGAGGAACAGAGTTAATGTCACTTCTGTCTGAAAGTAACCATTCTGTGGACCTGAGGGATATTCAAAAGTGAGACAGAAATCCAGGACTGTTGTTTGCTGGTCTGTTGCCAGGAGGATGGAGTTCTTTTGAATTTTCTCAAGATGAAGTTGGAATGAAGACTCGATTGTTTCACATTCGCTCAGTTGTGCCAGTGGCACTGATCCCAGACCTACTGGTATGTTGGGAGCAAGATCAGATCTTTCAGCGGTGAAGCTGATTGATATTGACAAGTTTGAAACATTGGGCCCAAGTTTCCACAAGAAAAAAAAACGGGCGCCCCTCCGAGCTGGGCGCCCGTTTTTCGCGCCTAAAACGGCGCCTAAAAAAATACTCGGTATTCTCCACCGACTTACAGGTCCTGTGGCACTCGGCGCAGCCAGCACGAGCTGTGGGGGAGCGGAGCCAGAGTGCCGGGACCTCTGCACATGCGCGCTGCAGTCGGCACGCAAGTGCAGTAGCTCCAGGCGCCGAACTGTGTGGGAGGGGCCCGAAGCACGCAGCCCCTAGCCCTGGCCCAATGGCCTCACTGGGGCTGCGTGAATGAGGCTCCTCCCACGGCCAGCTCCTGCTCCCCCCCCCCCCCCCGCCGACCAGACCCGACCCGACCCCCGCTCCCCCGCCCCGACCCGACCCGACCCCCGCTCCCCCGCCCCGACCCGAGACCCGACACCCGCTCCTCCCCCCCGCCCCGACCCGACCTGAGGCCCACTCCCCCCCCCCCCCACGACCCGACCCGAGACCCGACCCGACACCCGCTCCCCCCCCCCCCGCTGACCAGACCCGACACCCGCTCCCCCCCCCCCCGCCCCGACCCGACACCCGAGACCCGCTCCCCCCCGCCCCGACCGAGACCCGACACCTGCTCCCCCCCCCGCCCCGACCCGACCCGAGGCCCGCTCCCCCCCCCCCCCCGACCCGACCCGAGACCCGACCCGAGACCCGCTCCCCCCCCCCCGCCCCGACCCGAGACCCGCTCCCCCCGACCCGACACCCGCTCCCCCCCCCCCCCCGACCCGACACCCGCTTCCCCCCCGACCCGACACCCGCTCCTGTTCCCCGCCCCGACCCGAGACCCGACCCGACACCCGCTCCCCCCCCCCCGCCCCGACCCGAGACCCGCTCCCCCTGACCCGACACCCGCTCCTCCCCCCGACCCGACACCCGCTCCTCCCCCCGACCCGACACCCGCTCCTCCCCCCGACCCGACACCCGCTCCTCCCCGACCCGACACCCGCTCCCCCCCCTGACCCGACACCCGCTCCCCCCCCGAACCGACACCCGCTCCTGTTCCCCGACCCCACCCTCTCTCTTCCCCCCCCCTTCCCCCCTCCCCTCTCTTCCCCCCCTCCCCTCCCCTCCCTCCCTCCCCTCTTCCCTCCCCTCTCCCTCCCTCCCCCTCCCCCTCCCTCTCTCTCCCTCTCGCCCTCCCCCTCCCTCTCTCTCTCTCCCTCTCCCCTCCCTCTCTCCCTCTTCCCTTCTCTCTCTCCCTCCCTCTCTCGCTCAGCAGCACGAACAGCTGCAGAATTCTCCCTGGCTGAAGCACTTTCACACAGGTAGGAAGATGGTTTATTTAATCTTTTCTTGGCTTATAAATGTTTATTCAGGTTGGATTTATTTGTATAATATTTGTAGAAGTATAAATAAGGATTTATTGTCGAATTTAATGAGTTCCCTTCCCCCCCACCTCGTTCTGGACGCCTAATTTGTAACCTGCGCCTGATTTTTTAATGTGTAGAACAGGTTTTTTCAGTTCTACAAAAATCTTCACTGGCGCCATTCTACTTTAGTTTGGAGTACGTTTTCACTGTGGAAGCTTTCAAATCAGGCGTCAGTGGCCGGACACGCCCCCTTTTGAAGAAAAAATTCTGTTCTAAACTAGAACTGTTCTACCTGACTAGAACTGCAGAAAAAAAAATGTGGAGAATTGCGATTTCTAAAATAGTCCGTTCTCCACCAGTTGCTCCTAAAAATCAGGCGCGAATCATGTGGAAACTTGGGCCCTATAACACACAAAATTGTGCACCCTTTGTATATCCTTTTTTAAATATGGAAACCAAAACTGTACGTAGTATTCCAGGTGTGGCCTCACCAATACCCTGTAAAACTGTAGTAAGACTTCCCTGCTTTTATATTCCATCCCCTTTGCAATAAAGGCAAAGATTCCATTGGCCAAGGATATACCTGCTTTGGAGGCAGCTCAGAGAAGGTTCACTTGGTTGATTCCGGGATGAGGGGGTTGACTTAGGAGGAAAGGTTGAATAGCTTGGGCCTGTACTCATTGGAATTCAGAAGAATGAGAGGTGATCTTATCGAAATGTATAACATTATGAGGGGGCTTGACAAGGTGGATGCATAAAGGATGTTTCCACTGATGGGGGAGACTAGAACTAGAGGGCATGATCTTAGAATAAGGGGCCACCCATTTAAAAGAGAGATGAGGAGAAATTTCCTCTCTGAGGGTTGTAAATCTGTGGAATTCGCTGCCTCAGAGAGCTGTGGAAGCTGAGTCATTGAATAAATTTAAGACAAAAATAAACAGTTTTTTAAACGATAAGGGGATGAGGGGTTATGAAGAGCGGGCGGGAAAGTGAAGCTGAGTCCATGGTCAGATCAGCCATGATCTTATTGAATGGCGGAGCAGGCTCGAGGGGCCATTTAGCCTACTCCTATTCCTATTTCTTATGTTCTTATTATCACTTACTGTACCTGCATACTAACCTTTTGTGTTTGATGCACCAGGACCCCCAGGTCCTGCTGTACTGCAACACTTTGCATTTTTCTCCATTTAAATAATAACTTGCTCTTTGATTTTTTTTCTGCCGAAGTGTTCCGCTGGACAGGCCACATTGTCCGCATGCCAAACACAATACTCCCAAAGCAAGTGCTCTACTCTGAACTCCTTCATGGCAAACGAGCCAAGGGTGGTCAGAGGAAACGTTACAAGGACACCCTCAAAGCCTCCCTGATAAAGTGCGGCATCCCCACTGATACCTGGGAGTTCCTGGCCAAAGACCACCCTGAGTGGAGGATGTGCATCTGGGAGGGCGCTGAGCGCCTCGAGTCTCATCGCCGAGAGCATGCAGAAAACAAGCGCAGGCAGCGGAAGGCAGGCAGCAAACCTGTCCCACCCTCCCTTACCCTCAATGACACTCTGTCCCACCTATGGCAGGAACTGTGGCTCTCGTATTGGACTGTTCAGCCACCTAAGGACTCATTCTATGAGTGGAAGCCTATGATGGTGATTGTTAGAAAAGTGATTTTGTTGCCAGTGCACCAAATGAGTATTGCTTTGAATTTATAAACTGCAAAAGTATCTTCCAATTTGGCAGAAGCGGTCTACTGTGCACCGAATCCAGTATTTTAGTTATTTGTGGGTAGGAGTAACTTATACTGTCATTAAGAATGATTTGTGTTGTAACTGGAAGCCAAAGTACTGTTTGAAGTTGGAAGCAAACACTGCCAAACAATGTTGTTATTTCTCAATATGTCGAGCACAGACTGAGTTGGGTAGGTAAACAACAGAAAGTGGAATTGGCTAGGTAGATGGAAAATATGCAACACCGCAGTGAAGTCATTTTAACAGTGCTGAAAAAATGAAAAATTAAACTTTTGACAAAATCTTACATCTGTTGATTTCTTTCTTTTATCCCTCAATAGTAATTCGCTGGTAGTGGATGATGAAGAGCACAGTGTTTAAAAACCTATGTCTTATGTAACACTGGGATTAAGATGTACTTGATAATAGTCAGCAGGCCACTCTGATATCTGTGCACAGTTGTGAGCAATGGGAGGTGAACAAGATCACTGAGCAGCTCAGATTCGTTTGCCTGTCTTGGTCAGTTTGTATTAATTACAGGAACTGTAACATGTCAAATGTTCATTGCCAGCACATTTTCGTCAGTCATTGTTCTCAGGGTGTTTGCATAAGTTGCGTTGATTAAATTGAACTTGGATGCGCCAAATTAAACTGATAAATTGAAATTATCATCACGTGTTTTTTAAATGTACTGCACCATACAGCGTGAGAACACCAGTGACAGGTCGGGGCCATAAAAGGAGCAGAGGTTTGGCAGCCTGGGAGCAGTGTGGAGGCCTTGACCTGCGTGAGAACATCAGCGGCAGGTCGGGGCCATAAAAGGAGCAGAGGTTTGGCAGCCTGGGAGCAGTGTGGAGGCCTTGACCTGCATGAGAACATCAGCGGCAGGTCGGGGCCATAAAAGGAGCAGAGGTTTGGCAGCCTGGGAGCAGTGTGGAGGCCTTGACCTGCGTGAGAACATCAGCGGCAGGTCGGGGCCATAAAAGGAGTGGAGGTGCGGCAGCCCGGGAGCAGCATGAATGCATACTACTCCAGGGAGCAGCACGAGCTGGTGCAGGAGGGCGACGGCAGCGAAGAGTGATGTCATCAAGGTCCAGTTCGGTGATTGGAGCATGGGCAGGTACAGCAGGAGCGGTGAGAGGCTGTGAAGGGATGTGATGGGGGCCTAGGAGAAGTGTGAGTTCGGGGGCATCACGGGCCAGCCCACACTGCGATATGTGTGCGCACTAGGTCCATGCAGCAGAGCTGGTCTCCTGTCGTCTTGGATAACTCTTGCCACTGGACCAAGACCGAGCTCTGGCCACCACACGTTAAAAAAATCCACGCACAGGCATCTTCCACCATTCAACATGTAGTTCAGGACCTGGAATATTAGGTCCTTCATTGAAACACCTATGAACTCATCCTTTTTTGGCGTGGAAGCAAGTCATCCTCGTTTCAAGGGACTGCCTATGATGATGATCATACACTCAATCAGCAGTGTGTTGGAAGGAGGGAATTTGCGTTAGCAGTTGTTTAGATGGCATTTTTCTGTGGAATTGGCAAGTCAACTAGTTTAATAGCTTGAGAGTCATAGCCTTGCTGCTGCTTTTAACATGGCTTTGTTCAATGTTGGGTCCATCGATAGTTGCACATGGCACCGGTTCTAAGACGCGGTCTAAAACTATCCACATTTGATGAAAGAAAGCTAGCATTTTCAGATGCAGTATAATGTGGATAAATGTGAGGTTATCCATTTTGGGGGCAAAAACACAAAGGCAGAATATTATCTGAATGGCGGCAGATTAGGAAAAGAAGAGGTGCAACGAGACCTAGGTGTCATAGTTCATCGGTCATTGAAAGTACAGCAGGCGGTGAAGAAGGCAAATGTTATGTTGGCCTTCATAGCTAGGGGATTTGAGTATAGGAGCAGGGAGGTCTTATTGCAGTTGTACAGGGCCTTAGTGAGGCCTCACCTGGAATATTGTGTTCAATTTTGGTCTCCTAATCTGAGGAAAGACATTCTGGCTATTGAGGGAGTGCAGCGAAGGTTCACCAGACTGATTCCAGGGATGGCTGGACTGTCATATGAGGAGAGACTGGATCAACTGGGCCTTTATTCACTGGAATTTAGAAGGATGAGAGGGGATTTCATAGAAACGTATAAGATTCTGACGGGACTGGACAAGTAAGATGCGGGAAGAATATTCCCGATGTTGGGGAAGTCCAGACCCAGGGGACATAGTCTTAGGATAAGAGGTAGGCCATTTAGGACTGAGATGAGGAGAAACTTCTTCACTCCGAGAGTTGTTAACCTGTGGAATTCCCTACCGCAGAGAGTTGTTGATGCCAGTTCATTGGATATATTCAAGAGGGAGATATGGCCCTTACGGCTAAAGGGATCAAGGGGTATGGAGAGAAAGCAGGAAAGGAGTACTGAGGGAATGATCAGCCTTGATCTTATTGAATGGTGGTGCAGGCTCGAAGGGCCGAATGGCCTACTTCTGCACCTATTTTCTATGTTTCTAATGTTATTGCAGGCGAGTGCTGCAATGGAGTCAAAAGTTCTCAAAGCTTATTCAATAACCCTGGCTGCTGCTTCTTTTAGCCTTCCATGTTCAATATCGTCTGTGCTTAATTTCTGTCCGTCTCCAAAGGTAACGGCAGAAAACATCAATAGCTATATCCAGCTAATGTTATAAACTGCGTTATTCAGCCTTGCATTTCTGTTTTCTTCAGTTTGTGGTCCCAGCAGCATGCAAACCATTGTATTTTACAGAACCTCATTTCTCAAAAGCTGTTAGTTATTTATTCAGAAGATAATGAACATGGTGTTATAACTACTACATGGGAAAATGTACTTCTCTCCTCGCGTTCTTCACCAAGTCCACGATAATTAGAATTTTTCCATCTATTTTATCCAGATGCATGTCCATTTTGAAGACTGATCATGAACCTGCTCAGTGCTTTTATTTTATGAGAACAAGTTGGATTTAAACGCAATGATTTGTATGTGGCTTGTGCATTTCATGTACCACATATCCCACAGCAATTCACGAAGGAGAAATTGACAACAAGCAGTTATAGTAAAGCTAGGTAAAGGCACTGAAGGCATGATCAAAGAAATAGGCTTTGAGGCCTCTGAAAATAGGAAGAGAAGGGTCAAGGCTGTTGGTTTATCGAGAGAATTGAAGGATAGGGCTGAGACAGCTGAAACCTCCATTAACCGTGGCGGAGAAGACGAAGTGGGGGTGCACAGGAGGCCAGAAACAGAAAACTGAAGGGCATCGGCTGTGGTGTTGGGTTGGAGATGGTTGTTGAGATAGGTGGATTGAAACCACGGAGTGACTTGTACATTAGAGTGAGGACTTTGAATTGAATATATGTGGTACAAGAGAGCCGTTTGAGGTTGGCCAGGACGCGGCTGATGGGCAATGGGACAGATTACAGGCAATGGAGTTTGGACCAGATGGAATTGAAGAAGTTTGAGGCGTTATAGAGGAGGCATTGGAGAAATTGAGCCTGGAGTTGACAAAAACATGGACAAGAGTTTCAGCAGTGGGTTGGATGAAGTATGGACCGAGGTGGACATAAGTGATCTTGGTGATGGATTTGTGGTTTGAAGCTCAGCTTGAAGCTGAACAGGATATTGAACTTATGCACAGTTGACTGAGCCAATAATCAGGGGGCAAGGGGTTTGGTGGCGGGGGGCAGAAGGTGATGAGCTTGAACTTGTTAGTCGGCTTCAATCAGTATTGGTTTGGTCTTACCAGTGTAAAGTTGATGAAAATACTGGCATATCCAACACATTGTGTTAAACAATTAATCTGATGCTGATAGGTAGAGGTGAATGCCTTGAGGCTACCTCGTGGACATTAACTCCATGCCTACAGATAATGTCACCAAGGGGCAACAAGTTAAGGAGGAAAAGGACGGAATAATGCAGGGGTTTAGAGCAGAAACCATCGCCATGTCACTGGTGACTTTAATCACGGCAGTTTCCAGATTGAAAGGATTTGAACAGGGAGTGATGGAAGAGGAGATCATGGAGCTGGGTGACAATGTTGTATTGAAGAACCTTTAGAGAGGCGAGCGAGGTTAAAGATGGGAGGGTCATAGGAGAGCGCAACGGGGTCAGGAGTGGATTTTATAATGGGGGTGGGGGGGACATGGGGTCGGTGGGGGAGCGTGGGGTCGGTGGGGGGGAGGCACAAGGGGTCGGGGGGGGGGCGCGGGGGAGAGGCGATGACCTGAAGATCCAAGTCCCAGAATCATCAATATTCGCTGAACCATTTCCGAAGCGTCAATATCTTTTGGAATATAGTGTTTCAACATTGCATCCTATAGTTCAATCTTCTGTATTTTGTCCATACCATAGAAAAATTACTTATGAGTTGTCATTTTGTTTGCCCAGCCACTTAAGTGCTCTTTAAATGCCATCAATCTCATACTCAGCAGTCCACCACCTAGTTTGGTGCCTTTGTCAAATTTCATATTACAAAATGTACGCTCTCCTGCATCGTTGATGATTGGTGTGAGCAGGAGCCACCAGAATTCTTCTCCGCATCCATTATGAGTAGTGTGAACAGGACAAAGTGGGGCATCTTCACATTATACATTAACAACGTGAATCCTGTTTAGGCATTTTAAAATGCCAATAGTCAGTGGCCACCACACACAGCGTTTCCCAGTTACTGACACTTTCTGTTCCTTATCAGTAATCGAGTCACTGATGCCCATGTCCTTTTCCACCTCCAAATTTGTGTTGGATTTCCACACAATGAGTTTCTCCATTGTTCTTCCCAAAGCTCCGAGTCGCCACGTCTGAAACGTGCATTATGTCCTTTCAAAACATTGCAAGTTAGTCTTGGTGGACCAGGTTTAAGGGCTCTATTTCTTGGATGCCCTGAATATTCTCTCCACGTGTGGAAGATTTAAAAATAACCACCTGTTGTCACACATCTGTAAAAGAGATATCCTGCATACTTCTGAAGATTATTGTTGCATTATATAGCTACACATGTGTAGATCTTTGATTTATGCTTGTCATAACATCCAATAAGAGTAATTTTCTCCCGCTTAAAAAAAAAAAGTTCTTCTTCACTTCCCCCATGCCCCAGCCTATTTCCGATGTACCAAAAAATATTCCCATCACCATCTGCTTATACTGTTTCTCAGCTGTCTACAGGGAGCTATGGAAAAGCAGTGTGTATTGACTTACTCTTCTGGTTTAGAACCCTTTCTTGTGAGGATTGACCGGTCCTCTGTCTGGCATTATGGCTTAAATCATATCTTCGGTGTGTGGGAATTAACAGTATGCACAGGAATGGACTGCTGGCTGAGCACAAGGCACTGACACCAACTGCATCACTTGGCTGGATGCTTTAAAGTTTTGAGTAATTTTAAAAATCTTGGTTGGATCAATAAATATAAATGTAGTATACTGACGGGAGCTGAGGGTCAGTGTATACTGACGGGAGCTGAAGGTCAGTGTATACTGACGGGAGCTGAGGCTCGGTGTATACTGACGGGAGCTGAGGGTCGGTGTATAGTGACTGGAGCTGAGAGTCGGTGTATACTGACTGGAGCTGAGGGTCGGTGTATACTGACTGGAGCTGAGGGTCGATGTATACTGACTGGAGCTGAGGGTAGGTGTATACTGACTGGAGCTCCGTGACAGGCTTGTTGTGTGCTATTTGAGTCGAGAGGCATTGATCATTTTCTCTTCTGTCCTTATTATCTTGCTATCAGACAGCACAGTGTTGCATCTGTGAAGTCCCTGCAAGGTTACAGTCCTTTTCTGTTCAACTCCTAATTGTTTAGTTGTATTAGGATGAGCATAGAATAACAATTTCATACTTCATATTATTGGAACAATGGAAGTCTAGTTGGAAAATTAATAGCATTTGTTAATTTTAAATCTTAAGATTGATGGGTGTTTTGTCAACCAAACATTTTAGGGTATATGAAGTTAGATCGCAGATCAGCCATGATCTCAATGAATGGCGGAACAGGCTCGAGGGGCTAAATGGCCAATCCTGTTCCTCTGTTCCTTTCTCACTGAAGAGATTTTTACAATGCAGGTAGGGAACCTATGTATAAATACTGTTGTAGCAAAGGTTCTCGTACATGAAGCACAAAAATTGAGCATGCAGACACAGGAAGTAAATTAGGAAGGCAAATGGAATGTTTGCCTGCATTGCAAGGGGGATGGAGTATAGAAAAAGGGAAGTCTTGCTACAACTACAAGGCATTGGTGAGACCACACCGAGAGTACTGCGTATAGTTTTGGTCTCCTTATTTTAGGAGGGATATACTTGCATTGGAGGCAGTTCAGAGAGGTTCACTTGGTTGATTCGTTGTATGAAGGCGTTGTCTTATGAGGAAAGGTTGAGCAGGTTGGGCCTATACTCATTGGAGTTTAGAAGAAGGTGATCTTATTAAGGGAGCTTGACCGGGTAGATGCTGAGAGGATGTTTCCCCACGTGGAGGAATCTAGAACTAGGGGGCATAGTTTCAGAATAAGGGGTCTGCCATTTAAGACGAAGATGAGAACGAATTTCTTTCAAGAGGGTTGTGAATCTTTGCAATTCTCTATCCCAGAGAGCTGTGGAGGCTGAGACATTGAATATACTCAAGGCTGAGATAGACAGATTCTTGAACTATGAGGTGAGTCGAGGGTTATGGGGAATGGGCAGGAAAGTGGAGTTGAGGCCAAGATCAGATCAGCCATGATCTTATTGAATGGTGGAGCAGGCTCGAGAGGCCGAATGCCCTACTCCTGCTCCTATTTCTGATGTTCTTACGTTTATGTTCTTTGCCTGAAACATTAACCTCTTATTTCTGCCTTTAGATGCTGACTGACTTGATGTGTATCACTACTATTTTCTGGTTTAATCCCCTAATTAGTGTTTGGCGCTGAGAACAAGATAGCTGTTATTTAGAAAGTGCTGATTGATTGATCACTGAATTCAATTGCTCCCAACGTCGTGGAAATGAATATTGCCACTTTGCAGTAGCTGAACCTGGGATTCAGAGTCCTTTTCAGAGAACTGCTGTTGGTGCATCTTAAGCTGGGCCTGGGAGAGCAAGAGTCAAGTTGTTTGATCAAGAATGTTGCAGTAACTTCACAACATTGGTGTACATAGCACCTTTCACGACCACTAGTTGTGACTTAATAGGTTGCACTCTCGCCTCTAAGTCAGAAGGTTGGGTTCAAGTTCCACTCCAGAGACTTGAGCACAAAAATCAAGACTGACACTCCAGTGCAGTGCTGAGGGTGCTGCACTGTCAGAGCTGTCGTCTTTCGATGAAACATTAACCCAAGGTTCCGTCAGCTCTCTCCGGTGGATGTAAAATATACCATGGACTATTTTGAAGAAGAGAAAGGGAAATTTTCCCTGGTGTTCTGGCCAATATTTATCCTTCAACCAACATCACTAAAACAGATTATCTGGTCATCATCACATTGCTGTTTACGGGAGCTTACCCTGTGTAAATTGGCTGCCGCGTTTCCTACATTACAACAGTGACTACACTTCAAAGAGTATATCGCTGGCGGTAAAGCACTTTGGGATGGCTGGTGGTTGTGAAAGGCACTATATAAATGAAAGTCTTTTTCCTTTCATTCCATAAGAAAAATGCATGAAGATCAGAGGTGGGACTTGCGATCACATGGGTGGAGAGCTTTTCACTTGTACAAGTTATAGTTTATCAGTGACTCTGTTTGCAGAGGAGCCTCAGGATCAGTAGGGTTTTCTGACTAAATTATGGTTAAAACGGAGTAAATTAAAGGTACATTCTGTCAGGGTGTATGAAAAAACGATGATAGAGTGGATTAGCAGACTCCTTTTACCTGTGGGAATCTGGGTTCAGCTCCAGCCCCAGGCAGCTTCTTTCATTTTCTTCTTGCCTAATGAGCGACGGAATTCTCAAGACGCAGATGGTTCTGAAAATTAGCTTCCCTCGTGCCGGTGATGAAATATGTGTCGACACATTTCTACTCTGTAATTAATGTTGAAATTATCCAGACAATTACTGCGAGCATATGCACAGTAACCCCTCTATAATCAGGATACTTAATTAAATACTGTACAATGTCACTGTTGTGTAAGATTCTAAAATAGCTTCAAGTGAAATTATGGGTATCGTTGCCGAGCAGCTGTGGTACTAGACTCACAACCCAAGGTCGTGAGTTCAAATCCTACTGTGTCAAGTTCCCTGAGTCCCTTGCCAAAGACCACCCTAAGTGGAGGAGGTGCATCCGGGAGGGCGCTGAGCACCTCGAGTCTCATCATCGAGAGCATGCAGAAATCAAGCGCAGGCAGCGGATAGAGCGTGCGGCAAACCAGTCCCACCCTCCCTTTCCCTCAACGACTATCTGCCCCACCTGTGACAGGGACTGTGGTTCTCGTATTGGACTGTTCAGCCACCTAAGCACTCATTTTTAGAGTGGAAGCAAGTCTTCCTCGATTCCGAGGGACTGCCTATGATGAGTGTCACATTATGAAATTGAATGAAATTAATCTGCTAATTTGTGGGCTGGCACGAGAAAGAAAGGCTATGCAAGTTGCTAGATTGTTGTAAAAACCCAACCGGTTCACTAATATCTTTCAGTGATGGGAACCTGCCACACCCCTGCCTGACCTGCTGTGGCCTACAAGTAACTCTTGGCCGACATTGCATGGTTGCCCTCAGGGATGAGCAATAAATATTGCTTGGTCAGAGGCGCCCACATCCCAAGAACAAATAATTGGGGGGAAAAAAATGGACTCCTGTAAAAAGAAAATTTTAGAAGGACTAGAGAAATCCCAGAAGTATTGAAATACAGTCAATCTATAATACTGGGTAATTGCATATCATAGGAATCATTTTCAGCTCGGCTTCTCGCCAAGGCTGATGTTATAATGTAAATTCAGCCTGAATCCGGTAGCAGGGCCCAGCCTGACTCTAGCAGCGCGGACATTCTCGGGGAGGCAGTCTCACTTCGTTTCAGAGTCGGGTTGAAAACTGACACCTGATTTAAAATCTAAATGTTGGTGCAAACTGGTTTTGGCCTCACACTTCCGAAACCCGTGACCTCCACCACCCAGAAGGACGAGAGCAGCGGGCACATGGGAACACCACCACCTGCAAGTTCCCCTCCAAGTCACACACCATCCTAATTTGGAAATATATCACTGTTCCTTCATCATTGCTGAGTCAAAACCTGGAACTCCTTCCCGAACAGCACTGTGGGAGTACCTTCACCACACGGACTGCAGCGGTTCAAGAAGCCGTCTCACCACCACCTTCTCAAGGACATTTAGGGATGGACAATAAATGCTGGCCTTGCCAGTGACGCTCACATCCTGTGAATACATTTTTTTTTAAACTTCTGGCATGCGAGTGCACCCCCTTAAGTCCCAAAGGTGATTACTTAATGGAATAATAATATTTGTTATATTCCATTTATGCAGTGAGAAATGTTTTGGTGAAACATCTGTTGCATTAGTAGATTCAGTGACCAAATAATACTGCATGCAGGTGTATTATTCCCATTGGGATGTACAGTGAATTAACTCAGTGGTTTGTTTGTCTTTATAACAGGTGTGAAACCACTTTTCAGACTGAAACCCCTTTTAGACCCTGCCAACTTCTGTTGTACCAGACACCACCTTTTAGTTGCATATTTCTGGCCTTTCTGCACTTTTAAGACGCATGCTCTACATTACACCCTTTTAACAAGGCTGGGTTCTGTTTTTGCCATGATTTGTGATAACCCTGGGACTAATGAACTGCAGAGTCGTTGCAGTCATCATTAGTTTAACAGTAGTGTAACAAAAATTACTCCAGTTGCTTAAGAATGAGGATGAATTAATGTGAAGGTGAAAGTAAAAGAAGTGACATCTGGTTCAAACATGTGTAGGATTAATAAGGCACAGTGGAGAGTGCAGGCAGCTAATGTTTCTCTCCAATGAGCCAAGTACCTTGTGGAGAACCTAATCTTTACATTTTCAACTCTTTATGCATTGTCACGTATAAAATGTTTCACTTTACAGTGCAAACTGTACTGGTATTTGCAAGACTACATAGGCTGGATTTATAAGTTCGAGCAGATCTAATTTATGCGGTGCCCTTAATGAGATTTAGAAACATAGAAACATAGAAAATAGGTGCAGGAGTAGGCCATTCAGCCCTTCGAGCCTGCACCGCCATTCAATGAGTTCATGGCTGAACATGCAACTTCAGTACCCCATTCCTGCTTTCTCGCCATACCCCTTGATCCCCCTAGTAGTAAGGACTACATCTAACTCCTTTTTGAATATATTTAGTGAATTGGCCTCAACAACTTTCTGTGGTAGAGAATTCCACAGGTTCACCACACTCTGGGTGAAGAAGTTTCTCCTCATCTCGGTCCTAAATGGCTTACCCCTTATCCTTAGACTGTGACCCCTGGTTCTGGACATCCCCAACATTGGGAACATTCTTCCTGCATCTAACCTGTCTAAACCCGTCAGAATTTTAAACGTTTCTATGAGATCCCCTCTCATTCTTCTGAACTCCAGTGAATACAAGACCAGTTGATCCAGTCTTTCTTGATATGTCAGCCCCGCCATCCCGGGAATCAGTCTGATGAACCTTCGCTGCACTCCCTCAATAGCAAGAACGTCCTTCCTCAAGTTAGGAGACCAAAACTGTACACAATACTCCAGGTGTGGCCTCACCAAGGCCCTGTACAACTGTAACAACACCTCCCTGCCCCTGTACTCAAATCCCCTCGCTATGAAGGTGAACATGCCATTTGCTTTCTTAACCGCCTGCTGTACCTGCATGCCAACCTTCAATGACTGATGCACCATGACACCCAGGTATCGTTGCACCTCCCCTTTTCCTAATCTGTCACCATTCAGATAATAGTCTGTCTCTCTGTTTTTACCACCAAAGTGGATAACCTCACATTTATCCACATTATACTTCACCTGCCATGCATTTGCCCACTCACCTAACCTATCCAAGTCACTCTTCAGCCTCATATCATCCTCCTCGCAGCTCACACTGCCACCCAACTTAGTATCATCCGCAAATTTGGAGATACTACATTTAATCCCCTCGTCTAAATCATTAATCTACAATGTAAACAGCTGGGGCCCCAGCACAGAACCTTGCGGTACCCCACTAGTCACTGCCTGCCATTCTGAAAAGTACCCATTTACTCCTACTCTTTGCTTCCTGTCTGACAACCAGTTCTCAATCCATGTCAGCACACTACCCCCAATCCCATGTGCTTTAACTTTGCACATTAATCTCTTGTGTGGGACCTTGCCGAAAGCCTTCTGAAAGTCCAAATACACCACATCAACTGGTTCTCCCTTGTCCACTCTACTGGAAACATCCTCAAAAAATTCCAGAAGATTTGTCAAACATGATTTCCCTTTCACAAATCCATGCTGATTTGGACCTATCATGTCACCTCTTTCCAAATGCGCTGCTATGACATCCTTAATAATTGATTCCATCATTTTACCCACTACTGAGGTCAGGCTGACCGGTCTATAATTCCCTGTTTTCTCTCTCCCTCCTTTTTTAAAAAGTGGGGTTACATTGGCTACCCTCCACTCCATATGAACTGATCCAGAGTCTATGGAATGTTGGAAAATAACTGTCAATGCATCCGCTATTTCCAAGGCCACCTCCTTAAGTACTCTGCGCTGCAGTCCATCAGGCCCTGGGGATTTATCGGCCTTCAATCCCATCAATTTCCCCAACACAATTTCCCGACTATTAAGGATTTCCCTCAGTTCCTCCTCCTTACTAGACCCTCTGACCTCTTTTATATCCGGAAGGTTGTTTGTGTCCTCCTTAGTGAATACCGAACCAAAGTACTAGTTCAATTGGTCTGCCATTTCTTTGATCCCCATTATGACTTCCCCTGATTCTGACTGCAGGGGACCTACGTTTGTCTTTACCAACCTTTTTCTCTTTACATATCTGTAGAAACTTTTGCTGTCCGTCTTAATGTTCCCTGCAAGCTTCCCCTCGTACTCTATTTTCCCTGCCCTAATCAAACCCTTTGTCCTCCTCTGCTGAGTTCCAAATTTCTCCCAGTCCCCAGGTTCACTGCTATTTCTGGCCAATTTGTATGCCACTTCTTGGCTTTAATACTATCCCTGATTTCCTTGATAGCCATGGTTGAGCCACCTTCCCTTTTTTATTTTTACGCCAGACAGGGATGTACAATTGTTGTCGTTCATCCATGCGGTCTCTAAATGTCTGCCATTGCCCATCCACAGTCAACCCCTTAAGTATCATTCGCCAATCTATCCTAGCCAATTCACGCCTCATACCTTCAAAGTTAGCTGCCTTTAAGTTCTGGACCATGGTCTCTGAATTAACTGTTTCATTCTCCATCCTAATGTGTGACCATATTATGGTCACTCTTTCCCCAAGGGACCTCGCACAACGAGATTGCTAATTAATCCTCTCTCATTACACAACACCCAGTCTAAGATGGCCTCCCCCCTAGTTGGTTCCTCGACATATTGGTCTAGAAAACCATCCCTTATGCACTCCAGGAAATCCTCCTCCACCGTATTGCTTCCAGTTTGGTTAGCCCAATCTGTATGCATATTAAAGTCACCCATGATAACTGCTGCACCTTTATTGCATGCACCCCTAATTTCCTGTTTGATGCCCTCCCCAACATCACTACTACTGTTTGGAGGTCTGTACACAACTCCCACTAACGTTTTTTGCCCTTTGGTGTTCTGCAGCTCTACCCATATAGATTCCACATCATCCAAGCTAATGTCCTTCCTAACTATTGCATTAATCTCCTCTTTAACCAGCAATGCTACCCCACCTCCTTTTCCTTTTATTCTATCCTTCCTGAATGTTGAATACCCATGGATGTTGAGTTCCCAGCCCTGATCATCCTGGAGCCACGTCTCTGTAATCCCAATCACATCATTTCTCCTCAGTTCCCACAGAGATACTAGTGCCTCTTGGCCTTTGAAGGATTTATGTTTGGTTTCAGTTTTCATAATCTAAGTTTTATTTGAGTTTGTCACGGTGTTTATGATTAATAAGTGCAAAGTAGTTTCAAGTTAAATAAGTTGAAAAATAAATATTAAACAATGCATATTGGGACGACGGAATATGGATGTGTTCGAGAGCTTCGCTCACTGAGCTAATGATCTCTTCACATCACTGTAGGAACTACCAAGACACTATATCAGCTGCTGCCTTTTAGAGGGGTTGGGATGGTTGTAAGGAGTGTTATTCTTCGACAGCAATGACGTATGTCCTTGTGCCCAGGTTTAGAAATTACTTTAGGACAGGCGTAGGTCACCCAGTGTCTTAGGTAGGGCTGGCATGTTGAATGGAGAGATTCAGCTGTGGTAAAATAAGATCATAGTGTTGCCTTCACAAAAGAAAATGCTGGCCTGTACCACAGTTTAAAATTGGTTATATTAGACGAGTGGAATTATTTTACGGTAACAAGAGTTTAGATTTTTATAATGCCGTGGATTAAATTGAGTCCTTACAGGTGAATTAGGAATTCATGACTGTTAGGCCTTCAGACAAATGCGTTTTTGCCTTCAGACAAATGCGTTTAGGTTTAATTTGACCGTTTCATGGATCTCTTGGAAGCTGAGAAAAATTACAAGGGAGTCGGGGGGGCGGGGGATGTACTTCCATGGGAGCCATTTAATGTTTAGTTCTTCCTTGGGTCCCTTTGAATGTTATGGAAGGAATTGGCTCGATGCCAGTGAAGCAATATGAGGAGGCCATCTCAATTTCTGCTTCACTGCAACAGTTTTACAAAGCACACCTAAGATATGGCTCAGTAGAGAGTCGGATAATGGGCAGTAGCATTTACTAGAAGCGAGAACTTCCAGCTGGAATATTATTCAACTTGCTGTATTTGGAACTCTTGAATGCCTTATGCGAGGATAGAAGGGTCCAAACAAGCAACTGTAAGGAAAATATATTTACATACTGCACAACAGCAATATTAAAATAAGTCAAGATTAAGCCCATTAGCATTGCAAGGTCATAAAAAACTAAGAGAAGAGGCTATTATCGTTGAGAGTCTTGACGAGGACTGAGCTGAGGCGATCCTTCATAAGTTTACTTGGAGCCAATATTGGCAGGAGTGGTTCAAATCAGGACAATAAATCATAGGATCTGCACAAGCTACGTTCTTGGGTATTATTTTCAGAGCTCCCAAGGATCAGCCAAACCAGAGTGAATCAGTATTTGGAACATGAGCCTACAGGAGGGTAATTTTTTTTTAATGATAAAGGTGCAAACAGCTAAAACACTTGCATTGTACCCCCCTTGTTATTGAATGAAACTGAGAGTAGCAGATTCAGAGACTTCGCATCAGCAACTCAGGCCCCAAAGCAGGCCTACAGTTCAGCTGAGGCAGTACCAATGTTTCATTTTAACATGAAAGTGTCATGATTCTGCAGTCCCAAATCTCCTGCAAGTTTTCATGAATTTAAAATTATTTCTGCACAATTGGGGGTGGGGAATGTACAGACATAACCTTTTTATTCCGAGTGTGCATCATCTCGATGAGCCTAACAGTGTTATCTCGCGCTTGGCCTTGTTGTGGTTATTCAGTGATTAATGTCTTACTCAGGACATGGAGTTATGTGTCAAGTTTTTGTATACTTAGATAAAGATATTGCTCCAATAAGTAAAAAATAGTATGACTGTGACCATGTCCTTCGGCTATTCTGGCCGCACATTGTCACTAGTTCCTTTTTTTAATTGTGTTGTGGGTAGGGGTAGTGAGAAGAGGAGTATTCCATTTGAATAGGACAGGAACTCTAAGTCAGTAAGCCACCCATTGCTTTCCTCTTTAGCCTGTAATTATCAACATGGTTACGCTAATTTCATCAAAAAGGACCAGGTTTCACTCACCATTTTCCTGGCTTCTGATTTCGATACCACTTGCTGCTTTTCACTCTCCAAAAGATGGCGCTAGGCATTTAAAATCCCAGTCCCAATTTTAAAGAAATGGTCTTCGCTCATACCTGTATGTGAAGTGCAGGTGACCCTTCTCACTCAGCGCTGATCCCACCTCAAAGCAGATGCAGCCTCTACAGATAATTTTTGCTCTTAGTGCAGCAGTCGTGACTGGTGAGGCTGCCCAAGCAGACAACTGGAGTGTTGCCACTCGTATTAATGTGTTGGCCGCCAGTGCTCTCAGCGAATCAGGAAATACGACTTCATTTATGAAATAAAATAGAAGCAGCAACAACTTGCATTTACATAGCGCCATTAACACAGATAAATTTGACAATGAGCCACATAAAGAGATATTAGAACAGGTGAACAAATGCTGGGTCTAAGAGGTCTGTTTTAAGGAGTGACTTAAAGGAAGAGAGAGAGGTAGCGAGGCAAAGAGATTTAGGGAGTAAATTCCAGAGCTAAGGGCCGAGGCAGCCAAAGGCACGGCCGCCAATGGTTGTGTGATGAAAATTGGAAGAGCGGAGAGATTTAATGTGTCATGCTGTGTACTTCAGTTCAAGAGCAAATCTGTTTTTATTTTGTATACTTCGATTATAAAACTAAAACCAGTGCAGAATTCTAGTTAACTTTTAATGTTTTTTGCTTGGATCAATCTTCTATTCTAAAAACATTTATCTTGAGGGATCCTTTCGAGTTAGAGATTCTGAATGTATTTCCTCATTGGAATCTCTTAATAATTTAAAATTACGTTTAACTGAGCTAGATTTTCCAACCATTTACTATGCTATCTATGTCACCATGAAGAACAAATAAACAATGCTTTAAAACTTATTTAAATTTTATCTGAAGTTGTACGATAAATAAACATTTAGTGGGCAAGCGAAGTATCACTTTTATCCTTTCAATGAAGTCCTTCATTCATGAATTAATGGCTTTCTTCACTCCTGGCTAGAAGAAGCGTGTTCCGCAGTCAACCGTTGATTAGTTTCTATCTAATAAACATAGAAACATAGAAATTAGGTGCAGGAGCAGGCCATTTGGCTCTTCGAGCCTGCACCGACATTCAATAAGATCATGGCTGATCATTCAACCTCAGTACCCCTTTCCTGCTTTCTCTCCATACCCCTTGATCCCTTTGGCAGTAAGGGCCATATCTAACTCCCTTTTGAATATATCTAATGAATTGGCCTCAACAACTTTCTGTGGTAGACAATTCCACAGGTTAAGCACTCTCTGAGTGAAGAAGGTTCTTCTCATCTCGGTCCTAAATGGCTTACCCCTTAGTCTTAGATTATGACCCCTGGTTCTGGAACTCCCCAGCAACGGGAACATTCTTCCTGCCTCTAACTTGTCCAATCCCATCAGAATTTTATATGTTTCTCTGAGATCCCCTCTCATTCTTCTAAACTCCAGTGGATACAAGCCCAGTTGATCCAGTCTCTCCTCATATGTCAGTCCTGCCATCCCAGGAATCAATCTGGTGAACCTTCGCTGTACTCCCTCAATAACAAGAACGTCCTTCCTCAGATTAGGGGACCAAAACTGAACACAATATTCCAGATGTGGCCTCACCAAGGCTCTGTACAACTGCAGTAAGACCTCCCTACTCCTATACTCAAAGCCTCGCGCTATGAAGGCCAACATGCCATTTGCCGCCTTCACCGCCTGCTGTACCTGCATGCCAAACTTCAATGACTGATGTACCATGACACTCAGGTCTCGTTGCACCTCCCCTTTTCCTAATCTGTCACCATTCAGATAATAATCTGTCTTCCTGTTTTTGCCACCAAAGTGGATAACCTCACATTTATCCACATTATACTGCATCTGCCATGTATTTGCCCACTCACCTAATCTGTCCAAGTCACCCTGCAGTCTCTTAGCATCCTCCTCACAACTCACATCGCCACCCAGCTTAGTGTCATCTGCAAACTTGGAGATATTACATTCAATTCCTTCATCTAAATCATTGATGTATATTGTAAATAGCTGGGGTCCCAGCACTGAACCCTGCGGCACGCCACTGGTCACTGCCTACCATTCTGAAAAGGACCCGTTTATTCCGACTCTCTGCTTCCTGTCTGCCAATCAGCTCTCTATCCACGTCAATACATTACCCCCAATACCATATGCTTTAATTTTGCACACTAATCTCTTGTCAAAAGCCTTTTGAAAGTCCAAATACACCACATCCACAGGTTCTCCCTTGTTCACTCTACTAGTTACATCCTCAAAAAATTCTCGAAGATTTGTCAAGCATAAATCCTTTCATAAATCCATGCTGATTTGGACCGATCATGTCAACGCTTTCCAAATGCGCTGCTATTTCATCTTTAATAATTGATTCCCCACCACCGCTGTCAGGCTAACCGCTCTACATTCCCCGTTTTCCCTCCCTCCTTTTTAAAAAAGTGGTGTTACATTAGCTACCCTCCATTCCATAGAAACTGATCCAGAGTCAATAGAATGTTGGAAAATGATCAACAATGCATCCACTATTTCTAGGTCCACTTCCTTAAGTAGTCTGGTATGCAGACTATCAGGCCCTGGGGATTTATTGGCCTTCAATCCCATCAATTTCCCTAACACAATTTCCTGACTAATAAGGATTTCCTTCAGTTCCTTCTTTTCGCTAGACCCTCGAACCCCTAGTATTTCTGGAAGGTTATTTGTGTCTTCCTCAGTGAAGACAGATCCAAAGTATTTGTTCAATTGGTCTGCCATTTCTTTGTTCCCCATTATAAATTCACCTGATTCTGACTGCAAAGGGCCTACGTTGGTCTTCACTAGTCTTTTTCTCTTTATGTATCTGTAGAAGCTTTTGCAGTTAGTTTTTATGTTCCCTGCAAGCTTCCTCTCATACTTTATTTTCCCCCTCCTAATTAGATCCTTTGTCCTCCTCTGCTGAATTCTAAATTTCTCCCAGTCCTCACGTTTGCTGCTAATACAATACGGATCGTTTTTAAACTTGTAAGGGATGGAGTGCTTCAGATTAAAGAGTAATCTTCTCTCCTCTTAAATACTTCTTTGAAAGGTAGAGGGAAGAATTTATTCTTCAAAATGCCCAATAGAGTAATTTGACTGTAATAAATGTTGGAAACTCTTGCATAGAATTACACAGGGTTTACAGCACAAAAACTGGCCATTTGGCCCAAGTGGTCTGTGCTCCACGTGGGCCTCCTCCCACTCTACTTCATCTCACCCTATCAGTGTAATGTATGTACCTGTGATTATGCTCACAGGTTTGTTGAGTTGGGAATGGCTTAGCCAGTCACATGATGTTCACAAGACTCAGTAAAACCCCAGCCAGTTGGGTTCGGGTATCCACGATGAGGCAGGTGGTTGTGAGTCTGGTGGATGAACTGATAATGTGTAGTGTGATTGTTAAACCTTTGCTAATAAACCAACTAATTCTCTACAGCAATGTGTTGCTATGAATTCTTAAGCAAAGAACCCATGAAGCAAGTGCATTACAATCAGGATGTCCTTCAAGTGCATTTTCAAGCACTGACAAAATTGCTTCAACATACATGTAAAAGCTGATGATGGATAACTGATTCCCCCAGCTCAAATTTCACTTTTTTCTGATCCTCAAGTGGCCCTTGGACGACTTTGTCCAAATCAGTGTTGAAACTGAAAGCAAAACAGTGTAACAAACGGATCTATGAAATGTAATTGCATTCCACAAAACTGCTGTGCATGTAATTTGTAAAATGGCCAGAATTAAGTAACATAAAACTTGTCTGAAATTGATGGTCAAGTTTGGAAAATAAGATTTGATCCACTTGCAAGTAGCATACGGAGTTGTATGGTGTCAGTCATCGTACCCCATTTTGTGTTAAGTCTTCCTCGATTCCGAGGGACTGCCTATGATGATGATTTTGTGTTGCTGTCCAATAGGTGAATGCACTAAGACGACAGGAAAGAATGATTAAGAACCGTGAATCGGCATGCCTGTCCCGGAGGAAGAAGAAGGAGTATCTACTGAACCTGGAGTACAGGCTGAGGTCTGCACTGGTTGAAAATGCAAAGCTTAAGAACGAAAATGGCTCTCTTCAAAAACAGCTCCAGGAACTGATATCTGAGGTGAGTTACTTTCCAAGCTTACTGTACTGCAGAACAGGTTTGAGCCTGAATATTGAGGAAATGCTGTAGGCTGAAAAGCTATCTGTAGGTCGCAGAGCAAAGCAACAGAGATCAAGTGCATTTAGCAACTTAACTTCAAAAAGTGCTATGGAATCTTTTAACAGAAATAGGCAAAGTTTCTCCAAAAACATTTTTATGTTGTCACTTGTCTCAAAGCACTTCACTGCAATTATTTACTTTGAAGCATGGTGCCTGTTATATGCATGAATGTGGCAACTATTTTGCAATCAGTAGGATTCCATTAACATCTGAGATGAATGGACACTTGAGCTATTTTTGGACAAGACAGCAATGTTTGCCAGAATACTCGAGCAATCTCCTGCTCTTTTTTTGAGTAGTGCCATAGACCCGCCAACATCCATGGGTGAAGGCAGACAGGGCCTCAGCTGACTACTTCATGTAAAGGACAGACAATTTGACAATGCAGCTGTGTCAGCTGAGATTATGTGCTAAAGTTGTGGAGTTGACAGAGAAAAAAAACTTCTGTCCCATTCGTTTGAGCTGGATTCAGTTTCAAGAATATCAGAATACTCATTGGGTGTCATCCAAAGGTTTATGTGGCTACTTTTCTCGCTCAATAAAAATGCGGGTCTCATATTAATGACTAGTGGAATGTTGCATTTTCTGATGACAGGAATTGAAATAGCTACATAGCTAGTTGTAAACTTAGATTAAAATTTTGCAGATGATTTTCTGGAGGAGTTCCACTGCTGCCTTTGGGATAGGACTGACTACATCATAGCGTGTAAATTAAACCTTCAAGCACGTTTTTAATGATGAAAGTATATATCGGATTGACCTGTGCTCAACCACAAGCTATGGTGCGTTGCAAACAGTATAGTTGCAACCTGCTGCAGAAGTAGCCAGTGTCCCAATGAGCGAGTTGTTAGTTTCAATGGTATTTCTACTCTGGCTTCAAAAATCCATAAGGCTAGAATTTCGACGACTTTGCGACCGGGTTTTCGCCGCGATTTGACCATCCGCAGCGAAAACCCGGTCGGTGAGATCTTCGGAGTATCTTTTTGCGGCGGCGCTTCCATGTACCGCCGGGGAGAGGAGCGCCGACGTGCAACACCGCAAATTGCGTTTGCGATTGATTTTTGGCTCTCTCGGGATCCGTATTCTGCGCCCAGACTACCGACAGGGTCAAACCTGCGGTGCAGTGAGTATGAAGACCTGCAAAAAAGGTAAGTTAAAGTTTTTATTTTTAAATTCTTTTTCAGCGATTTGGTAGGTAAGGGTTTTGTGAATGCTTTTTTTTGCAATTTTTTTATCCCCCTCCCAAGGCCATTCTCGCAGCGCTCCCGGACCCGGACTAAAGTTGCCTGAATTTGCGGTTTGCGTCTCGAATCCTCGTACAACGGTGATTTTCACCAATGCATAGGCCGAAAAGCAGGCGTAAAAATGGTAGCGCAACGAAAATGGTAATTTTGGCGTTAAACTACCGTTTTCGCTGCAAACCGAAATTCTAGCCCATCATATTGTTCATCGAACAACAGCCCATAAATTTGTTCTGCACAGGCACATGAAAATGTTCTATGGCCACTGCGTTGCAGTTTTGACTTCTGTACTGTTGCAAAGTACAGCCTCCAACCAGTTATGAAATATCACCTTTAAGAAAGGTGCTGTTGGTGTGGCCTTGTGAAACTTGATTGTGCTTGAAGTTGGGGCACAGTGGCCTAATCCAAGACCGACTATGTCAGCCTTTGTAACATCGCCCGTCTCTGCCCCTGCCTCAACCAATCCTCATCCATGCCTTTGTTACTTCCTAGATTTGACTGTTCCAATGCTCTCTTGCCCAGTTTCCCATCTTCCACCCTCTAAACCTGAGCTCATCCAAAACTGCTGCTCGTTTCCTAATTCGCATCAAGTTCCGTTCACCCATCATTCCTCTCAGTGGCTCTCAGTCTGGCAACGCCTTGATCTTAAAATTCTCATCCTTGTTTTCAAACCCCTTCATGGCCATGCCTCTCCCTATCTCTGTAACTTCCTCCAAGATCTCTGCGCTCCTCTGATTCTGGCCTCTTGCGCATCCCTGATTTTCATCACTCCACCATTGGTGGACATGCCTTCAGCTGCCTGGGCCCGAAGCTCTGTAACTCCCTCCCTAAACCTCTCTGTCTCTTTACCTCTCTCTCCTCCTTTAAGATACTCTTAAAACCTACCGCTTTAACCAAGCTTTTGGTTCACCTGTCATAACATCTCCTTAGCTGGCTCAAAGTCGGATTTTGTTTGCAACATTCAGGCCATGATCCTTACCAGTGGATCCATCACAGACCCAATCCACGTACGAACCGGGGTCAAACAGGGATGTGTTTTTGCCTGAACCCTCTTCTCAATTTTCCTCGCCGCCATGCTCTACCTCACAGTCGACAAGCTCCCCGCTGGAGTGGAACTAAACTACAGAACCAGTGGGAACCTGTTCACCCTCTGCCGTCTCCAGGCCAGGTCCAAGACTACCCCAACCTCTGTCGTCAAGCTACAGTACCCGGATGACGCCTGCGTCTGCGCATATACAGAGGCTGAACTCCAGGACATAGTCGACGTATTTACTGAGGCGTACGAAAGCATGGGCCTCACTCTAAACATCAGCAAGATAAAGGTCCTAACCAGCCTGTCTTTACCGCACAGCATTGCCCCCCCAGTCATCAAGATCCACGGCGCAGCCCTGGACAATGTGGACCACCTCCAATATCTCGGGAGCCTCTTATCAACAAGAGCAGGCATTGACGATGAGACCCCAAGACCGCCTCCAGTGCAGCCTTCGGCCACCGAGGAAAAGAGTGTTTAAAGACCAGGCCCTCAAAACTGCCACCAAGCTCATGGTCTACAGGGCTGTAGTGATACCTGCCCTCCTGTATGGCTCAGAACCATGGACCATGTACAGTGGACACCTCAAGTCGCTGGAGATGTCTCCGCAAGATCGTACAAATCCCCTGGCAGGACAGATGCACCAACATTAGCGTCCTCGTCCAGGCCAACATCCACAGTATTGAAGCACTGACCACACTTGATCAGCTCCGCTGGGCAAGCCACATAGTTCGCATGCCAGTCACGAGACTCCCAAAGCAAGTGCTCTACTTGGAACTTCTTCACGGCAAACGAGCCAAAGGTGGGCGGCGGAAATGCTACAAGGACACCCTCAAAGCCTCCCTGATAAAGTGCAACATCCCCACTGATGCCTGGGAGACTTTGGCCAAAGACTGCCCGAAGTGGAGGAATCGAATCCGGGAGGATGCTGAGCACCTCGAGTCTCGTCGCCAAGAGCATGCAGAAATCAAGTGTAGGTAGCGGAAAGGGCGTGCGACAAACCAGTCCCACCCACCCCTGCCCCACCTGTGACAGAGACTGTGTTTCTCATTTTGGACTGTACAGCCACCTAAGAACTCATGTTAAGAGTGGATGCAAGTCTTCCTCGACTCCGAGGGACTGCCTATGATGATGATGATGTATGTTCATGTCACTTGATGATGTTGGGTTGTTCTACATTTCAAAAGAACGAGTACTCGAAAGAAAAATGACACTTAATTTCAATGTTAATATTTCCATGCAGCAGTGTGAGGGTTCATCCATCTGTTGCTGTGTTAGGTTACAATATGCGTGAAATTTAGAGCATCTTTCAGGCAGTCATCTTTATTTGCTTGACTGCAGCATTGTGCACCACACGCTTTCAATATATCTGCATGAAAGCTGATCTGTGTTGGAGAGTTGCGATGTGCGAGAGGGTTAAACTTGGTGGGGGGGGGGCGCCGGTGGGGGTGAAATATTTGCATGGCTGAGTGTATTTTATAGCCAACTTGGCTGGAATGTTCATCAAGCGATTTAACGTAAAATGATCCAAACTGAAAGCAACCTTTGAAAGAAACACATGTTTCTCCTGGGTTTGTCATAAAAATCTAACAAGCAGCTCGGCTAAAATTAAACTAAAATAATAAAAAATGTAACATAAAAATTTTAGTTCATTTAATGTTAAAATGATGTTGGCATTTTCATTTGACTATAGAATGGTGGTAAATCAATGTGGTGGTACGTGAAGTGGCAGCAGACAACGATTATGTGTCTGCAATTTCCTTCCAGAGTTGAGTAATTGGTTTCCATCTGCACTGTTGCATGTCTGCATCAAGCCGTTTTGATACCTCTCTCACAGACTGGAAACAGTGGGAGTGAGACCCTTCACCCAAATGCTGAACCCCAAGTAATAAGGGGCATCAGTGAAGAACATTGCTGGCAAGGCTGGCATTTGTTGCCCATCCCTTTTGCCCTGAGAAAGTGGTGATGGTTTTAGGCAACGAAGTGGCTTGGGTGGCCACTTCAGAGGGTCGTTAAGAGTCAACCACATTGGCGAGGGACGGAAGTCACCGGGTAAGGACTGCAGTTTTCCATCCCTAAAGGACATTAGTGAACCAGTTGAGTTTTTGCGGCTGGTGTGTTGAGCCAGGGGTCGAGATATAAAAGGGGCCTGTAAAACTAGACAACTGGGAGGAGGATAGAGCAGGAAAATTTGAAAAGGAGCATTTCTTACTCTAGCGAAGAATGTGATAGTTTAATGCATTTGGACTCTGCTGTGTATTTGCTAAATGTAATCATTTCCCTTGTCTTTCAGAATCAGCAACTAAAAGTTACTTCTCCAAAACGTCGAGTTGTGTGTGTCATGGCATTCCTGGTATTTATAGCGCTCAGTTATGGTCCTGCTAGGTAAGTTACAACATTTGTGATTTGCTGGTTTAGTTCCATATGTTGATGCTGAAACTGACTTAGTTATGAGACTGAGTAACTAACTGCCGGACTGTTTGGTAATTATATCCTGGTGGATGAAACTACATTAATGCACAAGTAAATAATAGCTTTCTCCCTTAATTGCAACAAACAATGCAAGTTCTGCTTTTTAGTTAAAAGAAGTAACTGTACACGTGGTAGCATGGTCACTTAAAGAACTGTCTGCATCTTGCTGCTTGTTGGAATGACAGACAAACTGAAATCCAAGATTGATCTGTGAATTTGCAACCCTCTTTTTGCTTCCAGATTTTTTTGTATTTTCGCAATGTATGCGTGGATTTGCTTTTCAAACGATTCTTGTCGCTTCTATCTTTGGATAATACTGCGTAATTATTTTGAACGAAGTAGCTGCCCTAGTTGATGTCCCGCTGTTCAGTTCCCAGGAGTTGTGTGAGCTTGTCAATGTGTTTATAAATGCAGAGGTCGCAGTTGAATTAATAGATTGAGTGGGAGACCAAGATCAATAGGTTCCACGTATATGAAGCAGAGAGTTGGTGTTTAGATGTGTAATGTGTTTGCTTCATGGATTCTTTGCTTAAGAATTCATAGCATCACACTGCTATTAAGAACTAGTTAGTTTATCAGCAAAGGTTTAACAATCACACTACACATTACCAGTTCATCCACCAGGCTCACAACTACCTGCCTCATTATGGAATCCCTGAACCCATCTGGGGTTTTATTGAGTCTTGTGAACATCACGTGGCTGGCTAAGCCACTCACAACTCAACAGCTCTACCAGCCGTTGAACATGCAGGTGCATACATTACAAGATGGTGCAAGGTTAGGATGTGAATAGAGATGATTTTTGTACTGTGTGACTGGTGAATGCTCCTAAGTAGAAATTGCATAGAGGGTGCATTGGATACAAAGAAATTCCATTCCATTCATGAGAGAGAAATTTGGGCGAAATAACCCAAAAAGAATTGTCACTAGTTGGAGTAATCTTGGGAACTGACAACTGTCAGTTTTTTCTTTGTCGTGCTTTTCCAGCAATTGGGCCATCCGTCATGCACGCTATCCTTGTTTTGAAAAATCTTGTTATTGCTTATTTTGGCAGCTTTATTAAAGTTACTCAGGCCTTTGTAAAGTACAGTATAAATGATGCTGTTCAGTATTATAAACATCTGTATTCATTTCTGTTCACGTATAAGGCTACGGAGAGGATTGTTATTTTCATCAACTTCTCAGAATTTGAGTCTGACTTTACCAATCATTATGATTATAATTACGAAGAATAAGCTGGCCTCAACATCATTCACCGATTACAAAATATAAGTTTTTCCTTTGAGAAGCGGGTCTGTTACAAAGTACAGGTAGATATGTAAGAAGGCTGCTGAGCCCAGACTCTCAGAATAGGGGATGGCATCAAACAGGAAATTAGGGATGCATGCAATAAAGGTACAGCAGTTATCATGGATGACTTTAATCTACATATAGATTCGGCTAAACAAACTGGTAGCAATACGGTGGAGGAGGATTTCCTTGAAAGTATAAGGGATGGTTTTCTCGACCAATATATTGAGGAACCAACTAGACTGGGTGTTGTGTAACAAGAGAGGATTAATTAGCAATCTTGTTGTGCGAGGCCCCTTGGGGAAGAGTGACCATAATATGGTAGAATTCTTCATTAAGATGGAGAGTGACACAGTTAATTCAGAGACTAGGGTCCTGAACTTAAAGAAAGATAACTTCAGTGGTATGAGACATGAATTGGCTAGGATAAACTGGCGAATGATACTTAAAGGGTTGACGGTGGATAGGCAACGGCAGACATTTAAAGATCATGTGGATGAACTTCAACAATTGTACATCCCTGTCTGGCATAAAAATAAAACGGGGAAGGTGGCTCAACCGTGGCTAACAAGGGAAATTAAGGATAGTGTTAAATCCAAGGAAGAGGCATATAAATTGGCCAGAAGAAGCAGCAAACCTGAGGACTGTGAGAATTTAGAATTCAGCAGAGGAGGACAAAGAGTTTAATTAGGAGGGGGAAAATAGAATGAAAGTAAGCTTGCAGGGAACATAAAAACTGACTGCAAAAGCTTCTACAGATACGTGAAGAGAAAAAAATTAGTGAAGACAAACGTAGGTCCTTTGCAGTCAGATTCAGGTGAATTTATAATGGGGAGCAAAGAAATGGCAGACCAATTGAATAAATACTTTGGTTCTGTCTTCACTAAGGAAGACACAAATAACCTTCCGGAAATACGAGGGGACCGAGGGTCTAGCGAGAAGGAGGAACTAAAGGAAATCCTTATTGGTCAGCAAATTGTGTTATGAAAATTAATGGGATTGAAGGCCGATAAATCCACAGGGCCTGATCGTCTGCATCCCAGAGTATGTAAGGAAGTGGCCCTAGAAATAGTGGATGCATTGGTGCTCATTTTCCAACATTCTATAGACTCTGGATCAGTTCCTATGGACTGGAGGGTAGCTAATGTAACCCCACTTTTTAAAAAAGGAGTGAGAGAGAAAACAGGAAATTATAGACTGGTCAGCCTGACATCGGTGGTGGGGAAAATGTTAGAATCAATTATTAAAGATGGAATAGCAGCGCATTTGGAAAGCAGTGACAGGATCGGTCCAAGTCAGCATGGATTTATGAAAGGGAAATCATGCTTGACAAATCTTCCAGAGTTTTTTGAGGATGTCACTAGTAGAGTGGACAAGGGGGAGCCAGTGGATGTGGTGTATTTAGACTTTCAAAAGGATTTTGACAAGGTCCCATACAAGAGATCGGTGTGCAAAATTAAAGCACATGGTATTGGGGGTAATGTACTGACGCGGATAGAGAACTGGTTGACAGACAGTAAGCCAAGAGTAGAAATAAACGGGTCCTTTTCAGAATGGCAGGCAGTGACTAGTGGGGTACCGCTAGGTTCAGTGCTGGGACCCCAGCTATTTACAATATGCATTAATGATTTGGATGAGGGAATTGAGTGTAATATCTCCAAGTTTGCAGATGACACTGGGTGACGGTGTGAGCTGTGAGGAGGATGCTAAGAGGCTGCAGAGTGACTTGGACAGGTTAGGTGAGTGGGAAAATGCATGGCAGATGCAGTATAATGTGGATAAATGTGAGGTTATCCATTTTGTGGGGCAAAAACACGGAGGCAGAATATTATCTGAATGGCGGCAGATTAGGAAAAGGGGAGGTGCAACGAGACCTGGGTGTCATGGTACATCAGTCATTGAAAGTTGACATACAGGTACAGCAGGCGGTGAAGAAGGCAAATGGAATGTTGGCCTTCATAGCGAGAGAATTTGAGTATAGGAACAGAGAGGTCTTACTACAGTTGTACAGGGCCTTGATGAAGCCACACCTTCAATATTATATACAGTTTTGGTCTCCTAATCTGAGGAAGGACATTCTTGCTATTGAGGGAGTACAGCGAAGGTTCACCAGTCTGATTTCCGGGATGACAGGACTTACATATGAAGAAAGACTGGATTGACTAGGCTTATATTCACTGGAATTTAGAAGAATGAGAGGGGACCTCTTAGAAACATATAAAATTCTGACGGGATTGGACAGGTTAGATGCAGGAAGAATGTTCCCGATGTTGGGGATGCCCAGAACCAGGGGTCACAGTCTAAGGATAAGAGGTAAGCCATTTAGGACCAAGATGAGGTGAAACTTCTTCACTCAGCGAATTGTGAACCTGTGGAATTCTCTACCACAGAAAGTTGTTGAGGCCAGTTCGTTAGATATATTCAAAAGGGAGTTAGATGTGGCCCTTACGGCTAAAGGGATCAAGGGGTATGGAGAGAAAGCAGGAATTGGGGTACTGAAGTTGCATGATCAGCCATGATCATATTGAATGGTGGTGCAGGTTCCATTTTCTATTTTCTATGTTTCTAATACTCAATGCTGTTTCATGTTATTTTCGTATTCTAAATCTAAAGTCACATCCCTCTTTTTACTGTGTCAGGAATTGACCCAGTACCTTTTTGAATGTGATGACTGAGAAAGTGTTTATGCATTAGGTGGCAGTCTCTTAAGTTTGAAGAGGTTGATCTGTTTCAGGTTTGCAATCAAACTCTTAATTCGCTTGCCTGGTCTTGCAACATAAGATGCCCTCTGCATGTCCAAATTATTAGTTTTTTAACTTAAAATGTGCATCAGCTCTCTTCCATCACTCTCTTCACTTCATCATGGATTGAAATTGGGAAATTGGCTTCAGTTTTCACTCGTTGCAATTTTATTCCCCGAATAAGTAAATATTTGGCTTCCATTCAGTGATCTAAAACTTTGAGATTGTTATTGCTCTTGGTAAATTGTACAATATAACAAGAAGTGCCACGACAATATTGAAGTATTTTTGTCCAATATTAGTTTCTTCAAATTCTTAAGAGGTTATAAAATAGTTTCGTTCGCGGAAATTGTGTCCCAAATTAACTTGATATGTTGTAACGATTAGTCGGCTGGCTGCCGGGCAGTTACTTTGAGGCAGGAGCAACACAGCAATTACAGACTGTTGTGCGGTTTATTTCAATATGTATCTAATGGCAGTCCTGCAAATTTAGCAGCCCATTATTGAAGTAATGCTTGGTTCTGGTCTGGGTTTTTTTCTTGGGTCGTCAGTAGCCAGCTTTTTCCTGCGATCACTAAGATTATCTTTGGCTTCCGGAGGTCGCAGTCTGTCTGTAGTCTTTGAATGAATCTGTCTGAAATTTCCAAAGTGTGTTCGCGACCAACAACAACAACTTGTATTTATAGGACGCTTTTAATGTTGTAAAACATCCCAAGGTGCTTCACAGGAGTGTTACAAGACAAAAAAATAAATTTGACACCGAGTCAGATAAGAAGCAATTACAACAGATGACCAAAAGCTTGGTCAAAGAGGTACGTTTTAAGGAGCGTCTTGGAGGAAAGAGAGGCGGAGAGGTTTAGGGAGAGAGTCCCAGAGCTGAGGGCCTAGACAGTTGAGCGATTATAATCAGGGATGCTCGAAGGCAGAATTTGAGGGGGCGGGGGAGGTGTTGTGAGGAGATTACAGAGATAAGGAGGGTCGAGGCCATGGAGAGATTTGTCAATGAGGATGAGAATTTTGAAATTGAGGTGTTGGTTAACCAAGAGCCAATATAGGTCAGTGAGCACAAGGGTGATGGGTGAGCGTGTTAGTTCATGGGCTGCCGAGTTTTGGATGACGTAGAGTAGAATGTGGGAGGCCAACCAGGAATGCGTTGGGAGTAGTCGAGTCTAGAGGTAACAAAGGGTTTCAGCAGCAGGGTACAGGGTGGCCTAAGTGGGACTAGCAAATTGAGGGTTTCAGCAGCAGATGAGCTGAGGCAGGGGCGGAGACGGGCAATGTTACGGAGGTGGAAATAGGCGGTTTTAGTTATGCCGAGGATATGTGGTCAGAACCTCACTTTAGGGTCAAATATGATACCTAGGTTGCAAACAGTCTGGTTCAGCCTCAGACAGATGCTCGGGAGAGGAATGGAGTCGGTGGTTAGGGAATGGAGTTTGTGGCTGGGACAAACACAATGTATAATTAGAGAAAACTTCTGGGCTCATCCAGTACTGGATGTCGAACAATCTGACAGTTTAGAGACTGGAGGGGTTGCTATGTCCGATACTTCTGTAGTTGGTGAGAATAAAATCTACAAAAAATTAATTATAATTAATAGCTGGCCAAGAAGTGTGCTTCACCTTTTCAGCAAAATCTATCCTGATGTCTCTGACTCTTTTTTTGAGAGGAGCAATTTGCTAGTCCCTTTACACCACCCTGTGCCCAATGAGCTGTTTAAACATTTCTACACACAACGGGCCCAAGTTTCCACACGATAAAAAACGGGCGCACCTCCGAGCTGGGCGCCCGTTTTTCGCGCCTAAACCGGCGCCTAAAAAAAAAACGCGCTATTCTCGAGCGCCTTGCAGCTCCGTGTCTGCCTGGCGCGGTGTGCAGGGGGCGGAGCCTACCACTCGCGCCGATTTTGTAAGTGGGAGGGGGCGGGTACCATTTAAATTAGTTTTTTTCCTGCCGGCAACCCTGCACGTGCGCGTTGAAGCGTTCGCGCACGCGCAGTGTGAAGGAAACATTGGCACTTGGCCATTTTTGTACTTCTTTGTTGCTGTTTAATTTTTGAACATTTTTTAATAAAAGCACATTGCCATCAGCACATCAGGACACTGAGGCTTCTTGCAGCAGTGAGAAGGCTGCAGGAAGCCGTCGGGAATGGCTGCTCAACTTCTGAGGCTTCCTGCAGCCTTCTCACTGTCTCCTTCCCGCCCGCCGTCTGGAACGGCTTCCTCCTCCCCCCCCCCCGCTGCGTTCGGTCAATCGGGCCCGCACTCCCGCCCGTCCGCCGTCTGGAACGGCTTCCTCCTCCCCCCCCCCCGCTGCGTTCGGTCGATCGGGCCCGCACTCCAGCCCGTCCGCCGTCTAGAACGGCTTCCTCCCCCCCCCCCCCCCCCCTGCCTTCGGGAACGAACGAACGAACTTGTGAGGCTGGCTGAAGCACTTTCACACAGGTAGGAAGATGGTTTATTTAATCTTTTCTTTGCTTATAAATGTTTATTCAGGTTGGATTTATTTGTATAATATTTGTAGAAGTATAAATAAGAATTTATTGTAGAATTTAATGAGTTCCCTTCCCCCCCTTCCCCCCCCCCCCCACCTCGTTCTGGACGCCTAATTTGTAACCTGCGCCTGATTTTTTAATGTGTCGAACAGGTTTTTTCAGTTCTACAAAAATCTTCACTTGCTCCATTCTAAGTTAGTTTGGAGTACGTTTTCACTGTGGAAACTTTGAAATCAGGCGTCAGTGGCTGGACACGCCCCCTTTTGAAGAAAAAATTCTGTTCCAAAGTAGAACTGTTCTACCTGACTAGAACTGCAGAAAAAAAATGTGGAGAATTGCGATTTCTAAGATAGTTCGTTCTCCACCAGTTGCTCCTAAAAATCAGGCGCAAATCATGTGGAAACTTGGGCCCAATGACTTGTTTCTGATCTATTGTCTTGACCATATTGCATCGGCTCCTAGTGCTTTGTTAATATTCCAGATTTTGAATCTCATTCTGACCTCGATAAACTCTTCCGCTGGCCTTTGTCCTGTTATTTTGGACTGCTTATAAGGAAAAGTATTAAAAATAGGATCACAAAAATCAGCGAAACAATGCAACATGCTTTGATTTCTGTCAAATTATTCTCCCATTTACTTTCAAATGCAGTTCCAATGTTGGTGCTGATGTTTTCACACAGAGGCCCTTCGCCATAACTCAATCGTTTTGCCAAGAGTTTCCTCGAATTATTAGTAAAGATCTGTAGTTTCGGTATGTATGAGGTTCCCAATATTTTCTCCAGACTTTTGTCGCAAGGCGCAGGTGCACAAGAATGACCAAGGGAATAAGATACCGCTGATATAAAAAGGGAAAGGTTTGACTCCCCTTACGGCTCGAGGAGTTTTTTTTACAGTGAGCAGCTGAGCCATACATTGAAGAAGGTCCTGAGGTTCAATCTCCAGCTGCTGCGTTAGCTTATTTAAGCTCTGATGCCAGTATTGATGCTATAATTTACCCTTGCACTCCTTGACAAGGGAGGGGCAAAATTGAGCCACTGCTCTTGCTCATGCTGACTACCCACTGACCTCTGGTGGTAAAATATGCAAGTGTGGTTGTTGGATGAGCACAAAATCTGGCTTGGCTGGGAAGACTGTCGACTCTCAGGATCACACAAGAAAAATTAGCATTTTGAACAACTGGTGCTGGTATCATTGCAGGAGAGATGGCTAGGAAATTGGAAAAGTAAAGAAGTTTTACCCCAAAAAGTAAAAGTGGAAGCAGTGAGGAGGTGCTGAAGTTGATCTTAATCTCAAGTTTAACAGTTTATAAATTCTAATAGCTTTTGATCCTATACCAAGTTTTGTTGACGATGCGATGGGTGGGTGAGACATGCCTTTATCCATTATTGACAGATTGCACCAAGCTTAAGTAGACAAGATACAATCCAGGATGTGAATGAGTATTTCAACTGACCCAGCTTGCGATCCAATTGCATTTTGAATTTCCCTAATGCCCATTTCCTGGTACATTATTCTAAATTCTGGTAACTAAATTTCAGTGAAGTCCTTACACGAGAGCATAAGCATTTTGAAAGAGAGAAAGAAGTATTCATTCCTATTCAGGCAGTGATGTATACAGACTAATGAATATCATGACTTCAAAAATATGAATTACGTGGAATTCACAGCAGAGAAACTGACCAGCCCAACAGGCCTATGCAGGTGTTTGTGCTCCACATGAGCTTTCTTTCACCTTGTTTCATCGAACCCTCTCGACATATCCTTCTATTCCTTTTTCCCTCATGTATTTGTCTAAATGAATCTATACTGTTTGCCTCAACCACTCCATGTGGTAGCAGGTTTCACCTAACCACTGTCTGAGTAATGAAGATTCTCACGAATTCCTTATTGGACTTATTGGTGACCATCTTATATTTATGGCCCCTCATTTTGGATTCCCCCACAAGTGGAAACCTCTTCTCTACATCTACCTTATTGAACGCCTTCATAATTTTAAAGACCTCTATTGGGTAATCTCGCAGCCTTCTCCTTTCTCAGTTCTGATGCTAGCCTTGTAAATCTTTCAGTGCCTCTATATCCTTTTTGTAATATGGAGCCCAGAACTATGCACGGTACCCCAAGTGTAGAATAACCAAGGTTTTATATAAGTTACCATAACTTTTCTGTTTTTGAATTCTATTGCTCTGGAAATGAACTCTTGTGCATTATTTCCATTTATTGTGGCTTTGTTAACCTGCGTTCCTACTTTTAATGATTTGTGAATCTGTACCCCAAGATCACTTTGCTCCGCTACCCCATTTAGACACTTATTTTCCAAGAGTAAATGTCTTCCTTATTTCTCCTACCAAAATGCACCACCTCACCCTTAGCTGTATTGAAATTAATTTGCCATTCTGCATGTTTGTGAACATCTTGTGTTTCTTTTACAGTCTTCCTCAGAGTTAACTACATTCCACAATTTGGCGTTGTCTCCAAATTTTGATATTGTATTTTTGATTCCCATGTCCAAATCGTTCATGTAAATGGGGAATAACAGTGGTTCCAGCACCGATCTCTGTAGTACACCATTTCCCGCCATCCATCAGTCTGATTAACTTCCTTTAACCCACACTCTCTGTTTTCTGTTTGATAACTAGTTTTCTATCCATTCTGCTACTTGACCCTGACTCCACATGTTCTGACCTCAGTCATGAGCCTTCTCTGCTGTATCGTGCTGAAGGCCTTTTGAAAACTTGAGTATATTAATTTACTGCGTTACCCTTGTCTATTCGTTTTGTTATTTATTCAGGGAGCTCATTAAGGTTGGTCAACCATGACCTTCCCTTTTGAAATGCGTGCTGACTATTCTTGGTAATACTTTCGGTTTCTAGATGAATTTCTATTACATCCGTGAGTAAAGATTCCATTAACTGAACGAGCATTCTATCGACACCAGAAGATGGGACATCACATTGAAACATAGAAAATAGGTGCAGGAGTGGGCCATTCGGCCCTTCGAGTTCATGGCTGAACATGCAACTTCAGTACCCCATTCCTACTTTCTTGCCATACCCCTTGATCCCCCCAGTAGTAAGGACTACATCTAACTCCTTTTTGAATATATTTAGTGAATCGGCCTCAACAACTATCTGTGGTAGAGAATTCCACAGGTTCACCACTCTCTGGGTGAAGAAGTTTCTCCTCATCTCGGTCCTAAATGGCTTAGCCCTTATCCTTAGACTGTGACCCCTGGTTCTGGACTTCTCCAACATTGGGAACATTCTTCCTACATCTAACCAGTCTAAACCCGTCAGAATTTTAAATGTTTCTATGTATGTTGTTTTCTCTGTGTATGACAACCAACAAGGCAGTTAATTTAAATTAGCCAATTGAGGAAAATCGAGGAAAAAATGCTCACATCACACACTGTTTCAAATAAGAGTTTAAATTCACTGCTGCTGCGTGGAGCTAAGCGAATGCTCACTGTCAAGCAGCTGTTACAGTTAGCAGTTGCAAATGCTTGGAACTGTTGAAAAAAGACAGAAATCTACTAAATGTTGGCAGCAAAAATTGAAGTGATTTTAAGGGAAATGAACAAGTGTTGTTGCGCTGTCGAATGAGAATCTTGGGTTGCACTGCAGTATATTACGAGACTTAATAATGAACCATTTACTGAAAGTGTTGTGTATCTGTACACAACCATGTTTTGCCACCAGGGAGCGCATCCCCTGAAGTCCCAAGGGATCCCAGCATCCCTTGGGAGCACTGTATATAAGCCTAAGGCCTGTTCCTCACTCTGGAGTGTCTTATTAAGGACTGAGGTCACTGTTACTTTAACCTCCCTGTGTGCAGCCTCATCTGTGTTAGGAACACAATAACTGGCGACGAGAATACGAATTCAATGCAAAGATGTGGCAAACTGGGCATCCTGGAGAAATTTTCGGAGGGTGAGAACTGGGAAGCCTATGTCGAACGGCTAGATGAGTACTTTGTAGCCAACGAGCTGAACGGAGAAGGAAGCGCTGCAAAAAGGAGAGTGGTCCTCCTCACAGTCTGCGGGGCACTGACCTACAGCCTCATGAAGAATCTTCTGGCTCCGGTGAAACCCACAGATAAGTCGTATGAGGAGCTGTGTACACTGGTTCGGGAGCATCTTAACCTGAGGGAGAGCGTGCTGATGGCGAGGTATCGGTTCTACATGTGCCAGCGATCTGAAGGTCAGGAAGTGGCGAGCTACGTCGCCAAGCTAAGGCGACTTGCAAGACAATGTGAGTTTGATGGCTACCTGGAGCAAATGCTCAGAGACTTTTTTGGACTGGGCATTGGCCACGAGACCATCCTACGAAAACTTTTGATTGTCGAGACACCGACCCTCAGTAAGGCCGTTGCGATAGCACAGGCGCTTATGTCCACCAGTGATAACACCAAACAAATCTCTCAGCACACAAGTGCTAGCAATGTTCATAAATTAACTGGAACTGTGCTTGCGAGCAGAAATGTACAGGGCAGAACCCATGAGTCTGCAACTGCCAGCTGGCCTCAGGTGACCAAGATGACTCCGAGTCCCCAACAAAGGATGAATGCAAGGCAATTCACACCTTGTTGGCGTTGTGGAGGCTTCCATTCAGCCTCTTCATGCCGCTTCACAGGGTATGTTTGCAAGAGCTGTGGAACAATGGGGCATCTCCAACGAGCTTGCAAATGAGCTGCAAGCTCTGCAAAACCTGCTAACCACCACATGGCAGAGGAAGATCGGTCCATGATGGATCAAAGCAATTTCGAGCCTCAGAGAGAGGAGGCAGGTGCTGAAGTACACAGGATGCACACATTTTTGACGAAATGTCCACCTATAATGCTAAACATAAAATTGGATGGCTTACCCGCGGCCATGGAACTGGATACTGGCGCTAGCCAATCCATCATGAGTAAAAAGATGTTTGAGAGACTGTGGGGCAACAAGGCATTCAGACCAGCCCTGAGCACCATCCACACGAAACTGAGAATGTACACCAAAGAGCTTATCATTGTCCTGGGCAGCGTCATGGTCAAGGTCACCTCCGCGGGCACGGTGCTCGAACTGTCACTCTGGATTGTCCCGGGCGATGGCCCGACACTGCTTGGAAGGAGCTGGCTGGGAAAAATCCGCTGCAACTGGGATGACATCCGAGCGCTATCACATGTCGATGAAGCCTCATGTACCCAGGTTCTTAACAAATTTTTTCCCTTTTTGAGCCAGGCATTGGAAACTTTTCCGGGGCGAAGGTGTGTATCCACTTGGTCCCAGAGGCACGACCCATTCACCACAAGGCGCGAGTGGCGCGAGGGAGAGAGTGGAAATCGAGCTGGACAGGCTGCAACGCGAGGGCATCATCTCCCCAGTGGAATTCAGCGAGTGGGCCAGCCCGATTATTCCAGTACTCAAAAGTGATGGCACGGTCAGGATTTGCGGCGAATATAAAGTAACTATTAATCGTTTCTCGCTACAGGACCAATATCCGCTACCTAAGGCAGACGACCTATTTGCGACGCTGGCAGGAGGCAAGATGTTCACCAAGCTCGACCTGACTTCGGCCTACATGACGCAGGAGCTGGAGGAGTCTTTGAAGGGCCTCATCTGTATCAACACGCACAAGGAACTGTTCATCTACAACAGATGCCTGTTTGGAATTCGGTCGGCTGCAGCGATCTTCCAGAGAAACATGGAGAGCCTACTCAAGTCGTTACCACACACGGTGGTCTTTCAGGACGACATATTGGTCACGGGTCGGGACACCGCTGAGCACCTACAAAACCTGGAGGAGGTCCTCCAGCGACTGGATCGCGTAGGGCTGCGGCTGAAGAGGTCGAAATGCGTCTTCATGGCAACAGAAGTGGAGTTTTTGGGGAGAAAGATCGCGGCGGACGGCATTTGGCCCACAGACGCCAAGACAGAGGCTATCAGGAACGCCCCCAGGCCACACAACGTCACGGACCTGCGGTCGTTCCTGGGACGACTCAACTATTTTGGTAACTTCCTACCGGGGTTAAGCACCCTTTCCGAGCCCCGACATGTGTTATTGTGCAAAGGTGAGAACTGGGTATGGGAAAAAAACAAGTAATTGCTTTTGAGAAAGCCAGAAACATTTTATGCTCCAACAAGCTGCTTATATTGTATAACCCGTGTAAAAGACTCGTACTAGCATGTGACGCGTCGTCGTACGGAGTCGGGTGTATATTACAACAAGCTAACGTTGCGGGGAAGCTGCAACCTGTCGCCTATGCTTCCAGGAGCTTGTCTAAGGCCGAGAGGGCCTACAACATGATTGAGAAAGAGGCATTAGCGTGTATGTTCGGGGTAAAGAAAATGCATCAGTACCCGTTTGGCCTCAAATTTGAGCTGGAAAACGATCACAGGCCCCTCACATACCTGTTCGTTGAAAACAAGGGGATAAATACTAATGTCTCAGCCCGCATACAAAGGTGGGCACTCGCGCCATCAGTGTATAACTATACCATCCGCCACAGGCCAGGCACCGAGAACTGTGCAGATGCTCTCAGTCGGCTACCATTGCCCACAATGGGGGTGGAAATGGCGCAGCCTGCAAACTTGTTAATGGTGGCGCAGCCCACAAACTTGTTGATGGTCATGGAAGCGTTTAAAAATGATAAATCACCTGTCACGGCCTTCCAAATTAGGATTTGGACCAGCCAAGATCCTCTGCTGTCCCTAGTAAAAAAACTGTGTCTTGCATGGGAGCTGGGGCAGCATCCCCGTTGAAATGCAAGAGCCAATCAAGTCGTTCCAACGGCGAAAGGACGAGTTGTCCATTCAGGCAGACTGCTTGTTGTGGGGTAACCGCGTAGTGCTACCCAAAAAGGGCAGGGAGACGTTCATCTCGGATCTCCACAGCACACACCCGGGTATAGTAATGATGAAAGCGATAGCCAGATCCCACGTGCGGTGGCCCGGTATCGACTTTGACTTAGAGTCCTGTGTATGGCAATGCAGCGTATGTGCTCAGTTGAGCAACGTGCCCAGAAAGGCACCACTAAGTTTGTGGCCCTCCAGACCATGGTCGAGGATCCATGTTGACGATGTGGGCCCGTTTCTCGGTAAAATGTTCCTGGTGGTGGTGGATGCATTTTCAAAATGGATTGAATGTGAAATAATGTCGGGAAACACCGCCACCGCCACCATTGAAAGCCTGAGGGCCATGTTTGCCACCCACGACCTGCCTGACATACTGGTCAGTGACAACGGGCCATGTTTCACCAGTGCCGAATTTAAAGAATTCATGACCCGCAATGGGATCAAACATGTCACCTCGGCCCCATTTAAACCAGCCTCCAATGGGCAGGCAGAGCGGGCAGTACAAACAATCAAACAGAGCCTTAAACGAGTCACAGAAGGCCCCCGGCTGAGCTACTCATGAAAGGACACTAAAAATCAGACTCTCGCTGGTTCACCCCAACCTGCATGATCAGGTCGAGAGCAGGCGGCAGCAACAAAATGTAAACGATGGTCGCGCCTCTGTGTCACGGGAAATTGATCTGAATGACCCTGTGTATGTGCTAAACTATGGACATGGTCCCAAGTGGATTGCGGGCACGGTGATAGCTAAAGAAGGGAATAGGGTGTTTGTAGTCAAACCAGACAATGGACAAATTTGCAGAAAGTACCTGGACCAAACGAGGCTGCGGTTCACAGACTGCCCTGAACAACCCATAGCAGACACTACCTTTTTCGAGCCCACAACACACACCCAAAGGATCAACGACACCACCCCGGACCAGGAAATCGAACCCATCACGCCCAACAGCCCAGCAAGACCAGGCTCACCTAGTAGCCCTGCAGGGCCAACAACATGCCAGCCCAGTGAGGGCACAGCCAACACACCAGAACAGACATTTGTACCGAGGCGGTCCACCAGGGAAAGAAAGGCTCCCGACTGCCTCACCTTGTAAATAGTTTTCACTTCGACTTTGGAGGGGGGAGTGATGTTGTGTATCTGTAAAGCATGCACTCCCATGTTTTGCCACCAGGGGGCTCATTCCCTGAAGTCTCCAGGGATCCTAGCATCCCTTGGGAGCAGTGTATATAAGCTGGCCCCTCAGGCCTGTTCCTCACTCTGGAGTGTCTTAATAAAGACTGAGGTCACTGTTAGTTTAACCTCCCTGTGTGCAGCCTCATCTGTGTTAGGAACACAATAGAAAGTATCAAGTTGAAGCAAGTAATTTTAACCCAATGTGATATCTTCACAAAGCACAAGCACACACAGCTTCCAACATGGCAGGCAGCTCTCTTGGAAGTCTCCGGAAATCTGCCTGGTTCTGTTTATTATTAACCCTGCACTTGCAATACACAATATGTCCACATCCACATTGTGGAGCTACAAACATTACAAGCTTACAGACATTATACTTCTCCCTCAATGAAGAAGCCATCACAACAAACATCACGCATAAATTTCATGTTTATACATAACACAGGATATAAACTTTTTTTTCCCTTTATTTACAAATTTAACTTTACCACTTGTTTTCTGTTTTGGAGAGGATACCTTCACTCTCGAACAGAACCTTCCAAACATGGTGTCGAATCTAAACGCATTTGAGGCTCATCCTGAGGAACGTTTTTCTCCACGGAATTTCCTTGATTTTCATTTGAACTCACTCTAACTTCAGGCTCTTAGTTTCCCTGACTCGGACTCAGACTTTCATTCTGATTCTCTCCTGGATTTGTTTCCAGTACATTGGATTTAGGATTTGCTACTGGTGTATCAAAACTATTTGATGAGTCAGAAATAATTGAATCATTCCCATCTTCAACCCCCTCCATGTCTATCAGTAAAATATGATCAATATGAACAAACCTAACCTGTCCATTATCAAACATCTTGACCAAATATGTGCGAGGACCACATATCTTCACCACTCTTCCTGGTAACCACTTTACCCATTTATGGTGATGGTTCTCCACTCTCACCTTCTGGTTTAATTTCACACTTCTCTCTTTTACTCTACCTTTATCATGATGCTCTTTCTGTCTTAATTGTGTCTCTTCTACGGACTGTGTCAAATTTGGCTTTAACAACGAGAATCTGGTTCGTGGCTGTCGTTTGAGAAACAACTCTGCTGGTGTTCTACCAGTAGTTGTATGAGGAGTATTTCGATATGTAATCAAAAATTTAGGCAGTTTGTGATCCAATTACAACTGTCGTTTCCTTGGATTTGGATCTAATATTTGTTTTCTGAGGGCACGTTTTACAATTTGTACAGTACGCTTTGCTGCACCATTCGAAGCAGGATGGTATGTTTCGCACCGTTTTTGCTCGTGAATTGTACAAATTCTTCTGAACGAAATTGTGGTCCATTATCCGAAACAATTTCTTCAGGGAGGCCAAATGAAGAAAATAATTTTCGCAAAATGTCCAATGTTTTACTTGTTATTTTCCACATTGGGAACATCTCAACCCACTTCGAATGGCTACCAATCACAATGAACAATTGTTGTCCTTCTAACTCAGCAGAATCAATATGTAGCCTTTGCCACACCCTGGGAGGCCATTTCCATGGCTGTAATGATACTGGTGGTGGTTGCTTGCTTACCAATTGACATGCCGTACACTGACTCACGAGGTACTATATATCTTTATCAAGACCTGGCCACCATAAATAACTGCGTGCAAAACTCTTGGTCAAGCACATTCCCAGGTGCTGGTCATGGAGGTCTCCTAATAATTTGGACCTGAATTTATTTGGTATAACCACTCTTGCACCCCACATGATACAATCTTTATCGACTGATAATTCATTCCTACGAATGAAGAATGGATGTGTATCTTTGTCTGTTACCTGGTTTGGCCATCCATTTGCAATATACTCATACACCTCTGACATCACTGGGTCACGTTTGGTTGCTCTACCAATCTGTTCAGCTGTGACTGGTAGTTCATCAATGTATGAAAAATAAAACACTTCTTCCCTATCGGGTGTAACTTGTGATGGGGAAGGCAATCTAGACATTGCATCAGCATTACCGTGATCAGCTAATCGTCTGTATTCAATATCATATGTATATGCTGACAAAATCCTAGCCCATCTCTGCATTCGGGCTGCAGCTAATGTTGGAACTGGGGACTTTGGATGGAGGATTGCTGTTAGGGGCTTATGGTCCGTAACGATTGTAAACTTACGACCATACAAGTATTTGTGAAACTTCTTGACCCCAAAAATTAATGCCAAAGCTTCCCTTTCAATTTGCACATAATTACTCTCACTGGCATTGCGAGTGCATGAAGCAAAAGCAATTGGTCTCTTCTCCCCACTACTTAATAAATGAGAGGTTACTGCCCCAACTCCATACGGAGAGGCATCACATGCTAGCTTAATCTCCTTCGATATGTCATAGTGAACTAACATGGTGCTCTCTACCAATTTGCTTTTACACTCCTTGAATACTGTATCGCATTCTTTTGACCACTTCCAATGGACCTGTTTTTTCAAAAGTTCATTCAGTGGATGTAATACTGTAGCCAAATTTGGTAGGAACTTCCCATAATAGTTCAAAAAACCCAAGAATGAACGAAGTTCAGTGACATTCCTGGGAGTGGATGCATTTGAAATTGCATCCAATTTTTCCTTGGTTGGATGTAAACCATCTTTGTCTACTCTGTACCCTAAGTACTCTATTGAATTTTTAAATAACTCACACTTACGAGCAGACACTCGTACTCTGTGCTTCTCTAGCCGTTTGAAGACTTCATTCAATATGTTATGAATTTGCCTATTTGGTGCTGAAATTAGTATGTCATCCAAATAACATACTACCCCTTCAATACCTTGCAAAATCTGGTTCATCACCCCTTGGAATATGGCAGGGGCGGAAGACACTCCAAACGGTAGCCTATTAAATTGATATAGGCCTAGATGAGTATTTATAGTCAAACATGATTTGGACTCCTCATCTAGTTCAAGCTGTAAGCAGGCATTTGTAAGATCCAGTTTTGAGAAGATCTGACCACCTGTCAGTGTTGTGAACAAATCTTCTATATTAGGAAATGTATTGGGGACATTCCCCTTCAGAACCTGGTTTGCGGTTACTTTCTAATCACCACACAATCTTACTTTACCATCAGACTTAGGTACAACAACAATGGGTGTAGCCCAATTACATCGATCTATCTTACAAATAATGTTCTCAGTCTCTAGTCTTTTGAGATCTTGCTCAACTTTCTCCTCGAGTGCATATGGTATGGAACATGGCATGCAGTAAACTGATCTAACGTTCTTCTGTACCCTGACACTAGACTTGAAGCCTTGGATCGGACTGCCCGTTTCGCAGAACACCTTCGGATACTGTTTGATAACCTCATCCGTTGATGAAAATCTCGCTTCCACACAAAAAATCTTACTCCAATCCAGCTTCAGTGAGCTCAATCAATTTCTTCCCAGTAAGGCAGACTTGTCTTCTTTCACTACTATTAGAGGCAAGTTCAGAAATTGATCTTTATATTTCACCGGTACGGTGATACGACCTACCACAGGAATTTTCTCTCCCGAGTAGCCTCGCAGCTCTATCTTGAATTTCTCCAGTTGGAAATCACGCAATTTGTCGAGGTACAGTGATTCCGGTACTACACTCATGGATGCACCCGTGTCAATTTCCATTGGTATCTTGAATCCCGCAACATCTATGTGAATTTTGATGCTTTCCGAATCGCTGTCCATTAACCTCGTGCTCCTGATGACGTGTAACTCTAACATCGCCTCGTCCTGTTGTTGTTCTTCCATGCTATGTAGACTCTTGGGATTTCTACTTATAGCTTTGAACGCTGCACTCATAGCTTTAAAAACTGGTTTACCCTTCAGTCGGCATGCCTTCACAAGATGCGTCGTCTTTCTGCAGAAAAAACACTCTGCCTTCACGTATGGACAACTTTGAGCAATGTGTTGTCCCAGGCACCTATAGCATGACTTCGACGCTCTGTTAGAATTTCCAGTTTCTGAGACTTTTGGCCATGCCCGTCTTTTACCTTGAACCTGCAGGTGATTTACCTCGGTTGACTGACGACCGTAATTATTATTTAATTCTCGGGAATATTATTCAGCCATGCCCATCGACCTCGCTGTCTGACAAGCAATCTCAAAAGTCAAGTCATCCGTCGTCAATAACTTCCTTCTGTTCACATCATTTTACACCCCACAAACAAAACGATCCCGTAATGCTCGGTTTTGAAAGTTTCCAAAATTACAGTGCATCGATAGCTTTTTTAATGCTACGATGTAATCACTGATACGTTCATCGGCCTTTTGATTCCGAATTCCGAGACGATAGCTTTCAGCAATCTCTAACGGTTTGGGGTTATAGCGCTGCTCCAGCTTCGTTAAAATCTCTTTAAGCGTTGTGTCCTTTGGCTCATCAGGCACAAGTAGATTTACAAGAGTGTCATATAATGCCGGACCTGCCTTCGATAAGATTGCTTTCTTGCGTTTCAACACAGCCCGGTTCTGGACTGCATTGTCTGGAACTTCGATTATGTAATTTGCAGTGAAATACATTTCTAGCCGATCTACATATGTTTTAAAACGTTCCCGGTCGTGTCTATATTCCCCCAAATGTCCCAATACACCTGCGGGTGCTGCCATTTTAATCTCTAGCTGTTCACACCGTGTGATGTACTTTACCTCTGATTTTGTAGCTTTTTTCCAAAGACAGAAACTTCCAAAGTCTCTCGGTCGGCTGGCTGAATCCTTTACCAACAAAATTTAAGCTTTAAATCATTCGAAAAATCCCATCTCCCGTCGCCAAATGTGATATCTTCACAGAGCACTCGCACACACAGCTTCCAACATGGCTGGCAGCTCTCTCAGATGTCTCCGGAAATCTGCCTGGTTCTGTTTATTATTATCCATGCACTTGCAGTACGCAATATGTCCACATACACAGTGTGGAGCAACAAACATTACAAGCTTACAGACATTTCACCAGGTTTAATTTTTGTGCTCAGTAACATTACAAAACTGCAATTTTTGGCACCCACTATGAAATAGTATTGCTGTACTGGAGAATGTTTAAAGAGCAAGGATGATGCAAAGCTACAATTAATGAGAGGCTAAGAGAATTTGATCTGTTTTAATCGACCACAGGGGATTAAGGGAACACTAAATAATGTCCTTGAAATATTGGGCGCCATGGATGATTCTTTTTGGGCAGTAATATTGCACATTTTATATCCGTGTAATGCATTGGAACGGTAGTTCAGGATTTGGTGTCATTTGTGAGCCTGTATGTAGAAAACCCACCTGCATCACTTGGGCATCACGTCGGCTGCGATGTAAAGCCGTTTAACTTCAAAAATACAACTTCTTAAATATGTGTCGGCAGTCCTGTTGCATCATCCTTTGGCTTTCAATCTTCGTGAAAACCTAACTTGATATGCCAATCATTTTTCCACTGCAGTTTTACTGCCATTTGGATCTTGATAACGTCAGCTCTGAAAAGTCCTTTCAGTATCTGCTTAGAGTTCTGCCTTTCCCCTTGATCCGAAAGCGGCGTTTGAAAAAGACAGTATAACTCAGTACTGCAGGGTCAAAATTGTCGCAGTGTGGAACTGTTGGTGCAGTTACATTGCATCATCATATCAGTGCCCTTTCACTAATTTGACCTAGATTTACATTCAGCCCAGATTGAAGAGAATATGCCCGCAATCTCTGACTTTAAGGGTGGAAAGTGAAATGTGTTTCAGCAGTCTGAACTGAATTCCTTGTAACTTTACAACACAAAACCAACAGTAATTGTGCATGGGATAATGTCAATCGGGCAAGTCTGCAGGGTGACGGGTGTGGGCTGGTGCAGTTGCTGATGGGAGATCTGAAGGTGAGGTTTAAGCATCCTCCTTGAGCCATTGTGTTAATGTGAGTGTTGTGGGATTGAATCTGCAGCAGACACAGGATGTATCCGGGAAACGCTTGATGCTGATAAGTAGAAAAAAATGGATAATGCTTCATTCCATAAAAAACATAATCTCTCACCATTCTGAGTGCAAAATTCATTGAAGACAAATTTGCAGAACCAAAAACTTTCAAGATCTGGCAAGATGTACATTAATGTGATCAATCTGTTGCAAAAATAATTGTTTCTGTGTTTGTCTTTAGTATATGGGAGAGAGATTCCAGGGCGCTGCCATCCAGTGTCAGTTCAGCTGCCCACAGCAGACATCTATTGGGATTTTCTGATGAAAATGGAGTTGGAGGTTTTCAAGAACCAACTGAAAAATTTACTGAAGGAAACAGTTTCAGGTAACTTGCCCTCATCACGGCAGGCACACATGTTATCTTAGTTAGAGTTGATGAATTTTTGAAAGATGACGGTTCTCTCATCCATTTCCGATAACCAATTACTAAAAACAGTTTTTTACACTTCAGAAGCAAATGCCTACTGTAAAACTTTTCCTATCGATTGTAATTATTTATTTATACATCCGAGACCGTTTTCTGTCTGTGGTATCATACAACAGTCTTTCACAAAGAAAACATCCCAAGGTGTATCGAAGAGAAGTAAGATTGGGCATCAAGCCTGAGTGGGAGAGTTAAAAGGGGTTAACAATGGTTAAAAATATAACTTGAGAAGACGACTAAAAGTGGGGCAAGTCGTAGCCTGATAGAGGGGTTTGGATCGAGTTCCAGAGATTAGGACCTAGACGGCTGTCAAAGATGGTCAAATGGAAGGTATAGAGGCCAGAGTTCGAGGGACAGAGCAAAGTGGTGGAGGGCACAAGATCATGGAGGCATTTGTGGAAGAGGTTAAGGATTTTGAAATTGATACATTGGTTGAATGGGAACCAATGTTGGTCAGTCAGGGTTGGAGTGATGACAAGGGGGATGAGATGAGAGACAGAATGAGGGCAGCAGAATTTTGGATGTACTGAAGTTTCGAGAGGGTGGAGCTCAGGAGGCTGGCAAGGAGGGCATTAGAGTCTCGAGGTGACAAAAGCATGCATTACAGTGTGGGCTGCATTGGGAGTGCAGTAGAGGTGGGCACCATCACAGAGGTGGAAGTAAGTGGTTCCCTTGGTGGCTATCTGAAACTCAGCTTTGGTTCAAGTAGAACACTGAGGTTGCAAACCAAATGAGGCCGCCTGAATGAGCAGTGGGGAAACGATATGGTGTAAGTGGCAAGGGTACAGAGTTTTTGTCAGGCATTGATCTTCCCACTTAATTGGAGGAAATTCTGGCTCGTGCTTGTTTGTCGAACAGGCAGTCTGATAACATTGAGGAAATTGTAGTTGTGAATTTTCAGGTGGCACTAGGTGTCATTAGCATATATACAACAACAACTTGTATTTATATTGCACCTTTAATGTAGTGAAACGTCCCAAGGCGCTTCGCAGGAATATTAAGTGAGAACACTTTGGCAGCAAGCTGCATAAGTAGAAATTAGCGCAGGAAGCTTGGTCACAGAGATAGGTTTTAAAGATGGTCTTGAAGGAGAAAAGAGAGGTAGAGAGGCGGAGAGGTTTAGGCAGGGAGTTCCAGAGCTTAGGCGTCTCAGCATCAGAAGGCACGGCTAACCAATGGTTGAGCGATTGTCATCAGCGATGCTCAGGAGGGCAGAATTAGAGAAGCGCAGACATCTCCATTGCAGAGATAGGGAGGGGCGAGGCCATGGAGGGCTTTGAAAATAAGGATGTGAATTTTGAAATCGAGGCATTGCTTAACTAGAAGCCAATGTAGGTCAGCAAGCACAGGGATGATGGAAGTTGACTCCCTGCAGTTGGGTGATATTGCAAGGGATAACATATAATGAGTAAAGAAGGGGCTAAGGATAGAACTTTGGGGTACACTGGAGGTAACCATATTGGGGCAGGATGTGGAGTCATGGCTGGAGAGGCAGGTAAACGTGGAAGCATGCAATGTGAGTCTACTGGAGGTGGATCATGGATGAAAGATGGTGGAGGAGCATGGCGTGATCAAGAACATAAGAAATAGGGGCAGGAGTAGACCATTTGGCCCCTCGAGCCTGCTCCGTTCAATTGTATTGAAGGCCATAGAAAGGTCATGAAGGTGTGATATGTCCGAGTCACACAGGATATGATTGGTGGCCTTGACCTGAATGGTGTTGGTGCTGTCAGTGATGCAGAAATCAGACTGAAAATATACGAATAATGTGGAGATGTATGATTGTCGAAACTGTTTTCAGTGGGTAGCACCATCTTCTCTCAGTCAGAAGGTTGTGGGTTCAAGTCTCATTCAGGGACTTGAGCACCAAAATTTAGGATGACACTTCAGTGCAGAACTAAGGGAGCGCTGGACTGTCGGAGGTGCCATCTTTCGGATGAGACTTTAAACCGAAGTCTCGTCTGTTCTCTCAGGTGGACATAAAGATCCTGTGACACTATTTCAAAGAAGCCAGTGGAGTTGTCCTTGGTGTCCCGGCCAATATTTATTCCTCAATCAACATAATAAAAAATGATTATCTGGTTATTATCACATTGCTGTTTATAGGAGCTTGCTGAGCGCAAACTGGCTGATGCGTTTCCTGCAGTGCTTCATTGGCTGTAAAGTGCTTTGGGATGACCGGTAGTTGTAAGAAGCGCTATATAAATGCAAGTCTTTTTTTAAATGCTAATTTTGTTTGCATATTATACATTCATGTTCTCATCAAGGAACAAACAGATCCCAATATTAAATTCCACAAGAAGCACAGGATTGTCAGGTTCCTTCTAATGTGACCGTGGCATTGTTTTTCAATGGGTCTTTCTCTGTGCCTATTCCATTTCTTCTTCTCTCACAATGTTATCCTTGCCACCTGTTCACACTCCCAGAGCCCTACTTACTGCCCACCCAATCTCCACCCTTCACCACCAGAGCAAATGAAAGTAAAAGTAAAATGAAACAAAGTTGAGAGAAAAACAGTTCACAGAGAGACTAAAAATGGATGTTAGAAAACCAAAAACCATTGCCAACCACAGAAAATATGCAACAAAACAAAAAGAAAGCTAGCCAGGCATGGGTCCCCGCTTCCTCCCTCCCAGCCTCCAGCTGCTCTTTTATCTGTGGACTCTGCTGCAGCCTTTCCCTGCCCAGCCTCGGTACTTGCTGAGGACTACTTCGTTATCATTTTGCTGTGGTGCCTGGGATTTTTATAAAGTGGTAGAAGAGACAAAATTGAGAAATTAGAAAAATAACTGGCAAGAGGCATTAGAGAGATGTGGCAAATAAAACATCAAGGGAATGAGAGACTTGGAGAAAGAGGTAAGCAAGAGTCAAGAACAATCAAACAAAAGGAGGCATAGATGATAATGAGAGGAAATGTGAGAGTCACACAGAGAATGAGAGAGTGACAAAGACCAATAGGGAAACAAATATGGAGTCTGTTAAAGCAAAATCGTTTGTGGGTAATATCATGGAAAGATGCCCTTTTTATAAACCGAAACAAACACTCAGCATCTATGAAGATAGCACAAGTTAATGCGTTGAATGTAGCCCTTCATTAGAACTTGGTCAGTTCAGCTGAAGATCTGTGCCTGAAATGTTACCTGTCTGTTCTCGCCAGAGGTGCTGATGAGCCTCCTGTCTGCTTGCAGCATTTTGTGTTGTAGATTTCGAGCATTTGCAGTCTTTCGCTTTTTATTAGGTCCTTCAACCTCCCTGATTGAGATCTTTATAATTGAGATTTTTCAACCCTTTCCAACTTTTTCCTCTGTCTGGAGATCCTGTTACAAGCATTAAAGCCCATTGTTTGCTGCTTTCCTACACTGCAACAATGACTCCACTTCAAAAAATACTTCATTGGCTGTGAAGTGCTTTGGGACGTCCTGAGGTCGTGAATGGCGCTGTATATTTGCAAGTTTATCTTACTTTCTTTAAACAACAACAACAACTTGTATTTATAAAGTGCACTTAACGTCCCAAGGCGCTTCACAGGAGTATTACGATATAAAAATTTGACACCGAGCCGCATAAGTAGAAATTAGCACAGGTGACCAAAAGCTTGGTCAAAGAGAGGTATGTTTTAAGGAGCGCCTTGAAGGAGAAAAAAAAGGTAGAGAGGTGAGAGATTTAGGCAGGGAGTTCCAGAGCTTGGGACCCAGGCAACAGAAGGCACGGCCACCAATGGTTGAACGATTATAATCCGAGATGCTCAAGAGGGCAGAATTAGAGGAGTGCAGACATGACGGGGTGTGGGGGTTGTGGGGCTGGAGAAGATTACAGAGATAGGGAGGGTCTAGGCCATGGAGGAATTTGAAAATAAGGATGAGAATTTTGAATTTGAGGTGTTGCTTAACCGGAAGCCAATGTAGGTCAGTGAGCATAGAGATGATGGGTGAGCGGGACTTGGTGCGAGTTAGGACACGGACAGCCGATTTTTGGATCATCTCTAGTTTATGTAGGCTAAAAAGTGGGAGGCCAGCCAGGAGTGCGTTAGAATAATCAAGTCTAGAAGTAACAAAGGCATGGATGAGGGGTTCAGCAGCGGATGAGATGAGGCAGGGGCGGAGACGGGCGATGTTACGGAGGTGGAAATAGGCGGTCTTACTTATGCTGCGGATATGTGGTTGAAAGCTCATTTCAGGGTCAAATATGACACCGAGGTTGCGAACTGTCTCAGACAGAAGTTGGGGAGAGGGATGGAGTCAGTGGCTAGGGAACGGAGTTTGTGGCGTGAACCGAAAACAACGGCTTTCTTGTCATAGTTGTTAGTACATCTATGTTTTTGACCTGTTTTCCACTCCCCTCGTGGGAAATATTATAATTTTAGCTGCTTTTATATTGGCGTGAATGGGGTGTTTGTGCAGTTGGTTCCTGCAGCGATGGTCATGTGCAGCTGGTTGTACCCTAGCATTTGATTGGGTCTTCCTGGACACCAGCCTTAATGAATGCAATAGGTTCACAACTGGGTAGCTGCTGGCTGCATGCGATCTACACATTGGGACCTGATGGTGTATTTTGAGCTTTTTCTGTTTTGATTTTAGACATAGTTTCATTGTGTTCTTTAAGTAAATCTGACATTGTTTCAGAATATTGATAATATAGACACGTAGGATCTGACAGCACTAATGTGCTCATGACTGAAGTGTCAAATGAGGGGGAACATTTTAGTAACAGATGGCGAGGAAATGTAGTGTGAGCTTTGGGAGTTGGTTATCGCCATCAACTCGCACCCCAATCATGTATTATTTATCAGATGTATCAGGAACAGACCTTGTTTTAGAACTTGCATTCTGCCAGTCTTTTCCGCTTCATAACTGGAATGTCTTTTGAGTCACGAAGAGAAATGAATCTAGCAATCATTCCCACACTGTACTTGTTTATGGCAAAGGGCTTGATGCAGTCATACTGGGACCTGGATGATGTTCCATGGGTTGCCCAAGCAGGCATTCGACATGGATTAGCCTGCACACTGGCCGTGGCAGTTTGTTTATCCTCAAAGACATCATATCATTAAGCCTATCTGTACTCGCATCGTAATCTGTCTTCATACTGCTTTCCATTTCTGTGATCGCAGATTCCATTTTTTGCTTTCATTTTTTTCCTTCAACGAAACCTCTTATTTTTTTTCCCTTTAAAAGAAAGACGTGCATTTATATAGTCCCTTTCATGACTACCGGACGTCCAAAAGCGCTTTACAACCAATGAAGTACTTTTTGAAGTGTAGTCATTGTTGTAATGTAGGAAACGCGGCAGCCAATTTGCGCACAGCAAGCTCCCATAAACAACGATGTGATAATGAGCAGATAATCTGCTTTTTGGTGATGTTGATTGAAAGATAAATATTGGCCAGGACACTGGGGATAACTCTTCGAAATATTGCCATGAGATCTTTTACGTCCACCTGAGAGGGCAGATGGGGCCTCGGTTTAACGTCTCATCCAAAAGACAGTACCTCCAACAGTGCAGCACTCTCTCAGCACTGCACTGGAGAGTCAGCCTAGATTTTAGTGCTCAAGTCTCTGGAGTGGGATTTGAACCCACAACTTCTGACTCAGAGGCTGAGTCACTGGTTGACACGAGTTCTGAAATGAGTCCCCAAATTCTATTGAACTGCTTTCTCCACTTTAATTATAAGCCCAAAATATGCAACTTGTGCTCTTCAGGTGCTGTGTCTGATCAGACACAAAATGTGCTTTTTGTGCAGAAGCTAAAAATGTTTGGAGTTGGGTGGTGTGATGATCATGTGTCGGTTGAACAGTGAGCCTGTTTCAGAATTGATGAGACTGGATTGTAGTTGTCAGCAACTGTTGAATTATCCTGTCTTGCAGTCAGAAGAAACTTTAATCTGCTTGACAGGCTTTGTATAGAATTTTTAAAACATTTAATAAAAAATGTTACAAGGTATTTCAAAAAGTCAGTCATTTCAAACACAATTTTACAAATTAAATCAAGAAAATGGTAGGCATTGAACAATGAACTGTACAGGCATCATGTGTTTGTGATACAGTCATGGGCCATATCTAATGTGAAAACCAACGTGTGATTTTTCTCCTCTGTACTGTTCTTTTTAAAATCCGGAGGCGAAAGCTGCCGAGATGTGGGCTCCAGCCTCCGCCTGAAGGTGGTGTGAAACCAGCCAGCAGTTTTTCCCAAGTTCAAATACCCTCGAGACATGCCTTTCGCAAACTCTTGGGAAAAACTTTCCCTCTGTCAGACAAACAGCCAAGCCATAAAGCTTGAGAAGCTTGGAATCATGAACTATATTGAGCTCTCTTACTATAAAAACAAAAGAAAATGTCTATAAAAAGTGTTTTCAATATGAAATGTAGTTTTAAGCATGTTTCTGTGCCACTTCCTAGCCAACAGATCTTAACAATTTTAACCTTCCTGGATTCTTTTTCTCTCCAAGTTTGGGATGTGCTGAAATCGAGATGAAGTTGTGGCAACTGAAGGCAACATTATTGGTTTTTCCATGTTTCAAGGGTGATTCTTTTTAAAGCCTCAGCAGCTTTATTTCTCCATTGACAATCTCGACTTTTTCCACAAACTGGAAGTTTGAGCTGTCTTGACTTGTGGTTATTCTCTTTTACAGTTCTGCCAAATATTCACAGTTCTGTGAGTTTTTAATTTTTGTGTATTTTGGCCTTTTTTAAAAGGATCACTGAAACATCAAGGACTCTCAAAGAAGTAATTCCTGTGATCTTTATTTATTTTATAAAGTCAAGGTGTTTGAGTATGCAGAATTTACAGTAGGCCCATAACGTAACACGCTTCGCTGTCAGAATTCTATTGCACTTCTAATTTCCCATGAATTGTTAATTGAACGACATGCTCATTTGATCATCTAACCTCTATGCTGGTTGAATTCCTCTTACAGAATCGTTCCTTTACTGCAGCTTTGTTGATGCAACAACATTTTATTTGCCTGTTTCATTTTTATCAGGATCAGATTTTGCTTTTTAATCAGCAAATAAACGTGGCTTGTTTCATTAATTTCATTTGCAAAATTGTTCCTTTGAGCTGACTATAAAAGGTTTGTTTAATTTTGAGGATTTGTGTCCCTATCTTTTTGGACAATTTTCTTGTGTGTTATATTTTATATTGTTAATTGGATATATGTATGAAGTCGAGTCTGGATTGGTTTATCTGATAACTTTACATTATTCTCCAAATGGGAAAGGCCGTGAGCTTGTTGATGTTATTTCATGACTGCTTCCCAACATCGCATGTCGGGAAGACCGCGAGAGGTGGCCTTTTTGAATGCTTGATTCTTAAGAGTGAGCCAGACAGTCTTCAGGAAGTTAAAATAGCTGAATTGTTTTAGGGGTGTCACATTTTGGAATTTTTGACCATTTTCCAAAAAAGGATTTGGGAAGAAAAGTGTTAAATTTAAGCAAAGTGTATTCAGACAAGTCTTTTCAACGAAGGCACCAAGATGAAAGGTGATTGAAATGCTCATAATCCAGGCTTTGAAGTTGTTTCACCAAAGACTGTAAACAAATGATCAATCAGTTAGCCTGTCTTGGTAATATATAAACACCTTCCACCAGTGCATTGGGAAATCCCTAGCCTGGGCACTTGGCAGGCCCTCCCCTTAAGTTGTGAACATGGTTAAATGTTTTTAAAAACAGGCGGAGACATGCGCTGTCCAGTTCTTAGAGAGTTGCTCAAGACGACCTACTGACCTGGCCATTATTTTGTATTATTCTACTAAGGCAAGTTATACAGATTGAACTAAGTTTAATCGTAACTGAATGTTCACTTCACATCCTGGGAAATAAAACTGACTAATGATTTGTATCTGGACTAGTCTTGGCAAGTGTTTTCTCGGCCTGCTTTTTGACAGGATTGGAGAGGGGAATTACAAAGGATTGTAAGACAGAATGCAAGGGGATACTATTGAAACAGTATCGCACAGTTAGATATTGAGCAGATATGCTCTTTTAAACATGAGACGCTCAGAACACTTGCAGAAGTGACTTGCACTGTTGTACATGAGAGATTATCGAAATTAAGACCGGAGGCTGGTTGGGGTGGAGGGGGGTGGGGGGGGGGTGGTGGCTGGGGGAGGGATGTGGGGGGGGGGGGTGGTTCTGGTAGCTGGGGAGGGGCGGCTGGAGGAGGGATGTGGAGGGCGGGGTTTCTGGTGGCTGGGGGAGGGATGTGGTGGCTGGGGGAGGGATGTGGCGGGGGGGGCGGATTCTGGTGGCTGGCGGAGGGATGTGGTGGGGGGAGGGGTCTGGTGGCTGGGGGGAAGGGGGCTGGTGGCTGGGGAAGGGATGTGGGTGGGGGGGGTGGTTCTGGTGGCTGGGGGAGGGATGTGGAAGAAGGGTGGAGGTAAAAGCGCAAAGTACTAATATGGAGCTTAATCTAGTTATGGGTTAACGTGTTGAATGACTAGTAGGTTTTATTTTAACCAGGGAGGGTACTAACATATCCTGTGTGCTCTGGGTCTTTTGATGATGAAGCAGAGATTGTAGATGGGCTGAAAAACAACCTATTCTCCATGACAAATGAACTATATCCCAGGGTAAATGGGGATTGAAGGGATATTTTTGAAGCACGGATGATCATTTTGAGGGACACATGTGGGACAGGAGATGTAGTTGCCATATTCAAGTTGATGACAAAAGTGATCAGCCTGACCTTTTATAATAGGGAAACTATTGAAATCTGTATCTGATGCGGAAGTAGCTATTGTCCATCCCCAGTTGCACGAGGACATTAAGGGCCCAAGTTTCCACATGATTTGCGCCTGATTTTTAGGAGCAATTGGTGGAGAACGGACTATCTTAGAAATCGCAATTCTCCACATTTTTTTTTCTGCAGTTCTAGTCAGGTAGAACAGTTCTACTTTGGAACAGAATTTTTTCTTCAAAAGAGGGCGTGTCCGGACACTGACTCCTGATTTGAAAGTTTCCACAGTGAAAACGTACTCCAAACTAAAGTAGAATGGAGCAAGTGAAGATTTTTGTAGAACTGAAAAAACTTGTTCTGCACATTAAAAAATCAGGCGCAGGTTACAAATTAGGCGTCCAGAACGAGGTGGGGGGGGGGGAAGGGAAGTCATTAAATTCTATAATAAATCCTTATTTATACTTTACAAATAAACCCAACCTGAATAAACATTTATAAACAAAGAAAAGATTAAATAAACCATCTTCCTACCTGTGTGAAAGTGCTTCAGGCAGGCCTTTCGGGACCGAAGGCTGAACGGGCCGGCCCGAGACTTCGCCCAGCACCAGATTTACAGATAGGTGGCATTCGGTTGGGTTGGGTCGGGTCGGGGAGGTTCGGGTCGGGTCGGGGGGAGAGAGAGAGAGAGGGAGGGAGGGAGGGAGGGAGGGAGGTCAGGTCGGAGCCAGTGGGGGGAGGGGTCGGGGGGTGGGAGCGCGGGTCGGGTCGGGTCCAGTCGGGGAGGCGGGGAGCGGGAACAGGAGCTCGGGTTGGGTCAGTCGGGGGGGGGGTGCGCGGGTGTCGGGTCTGGTCCGGAGGCGGCGGGGAGCGGGTGTCGGGTCTGGTCTGGTCTGGAGGCGGGGGGGGGGGGGAGAGCGGGTGTCGGGTCTGGTCCGGAGGCGGGGGCGGGGGGGAGCGGCTGTCGGGTCTGGTCCGGAGGCGGGGGGGGGGGGGAGAGCGGGTGTCGGGTCTGGTCCGGAGGCGGGGGGGGGGGGGGGGGGAGAGCGGGTGTCGGGTCTGGTCCGGAGGCGGGGGGGGGGGGGGAGAGCGGGTGTCGGGTCTGGTCCGGAGGCGGCGGGTAGCGGGTGTCGGGTCTGGTCCGGAGGCGGGGGGGGGGGGGGGAGAGCGGGTGTCGGGTCTGGTCCGGAGGCGGGGGGGGGGGGGGGGGGAGAGCGGCTGTCGGGTCTGGTCCGGAGGCGGCGGGTAGCGGGTGTCGGGTCTGGTCCGGAGGCGGGGGGGGGGGGGGGGGAGAGCGGCTGTCGGGTCTGGTCCGGAGGCGGCGGGTAGCGGGTGTCGGGTCTGGTCTGGTCTGGAGGCGGGGGGGGGGGGGGGGAGAGCGGGTGTCGGGTCTGGTCCGGAGGCAGGGGGGGGGGGCGGGGAGCGAGTGTCGAGTCTGGTCGGGGTTGGGGGGGGGGGGGAGCAGGAGCTGGCCGTGGGAAGAGCCTTATTCACGCAGCCCCAGTGAGGCCATTCAGCCAGGGCTAGGGGCTGCGTGCTTCGGGCCCCTCCCACACAGTTCGGTGCCTGGAGCTACTGCACTGTAGCGCGCATGTGCAGAGATCCCGGCACTGTTTTCAGCGCAGGGACCTGGCTCCGCCCCCCCCACAGCTCGTGCTGGCTGCGCCGAGGGCCAGAGTACCTGCAAGTAGGTGGAGAATACCGAGGATTTTTTTAGGCGCACTTTGTGGCGCGAAAAACGGGCGTCCAGGTCGGGACTGCGCCGTTCTAGGCGCGTGTGGAAACTTGGGCCCTATGATGGGACTACATAATGTGAGACTGGAGGCACGTGGGACAGACTAGGTAAGGTGGCAGGTCAAACCACTTGGGTTTTTACAGCAATCTGGCAGTTTTCATGATGGTAGCTAACAATTTACCAGATTCACTAAATTCAATTTCACAACTTGCCATGGTGGGTTTTGAACTCATGATATCTGGATTTCTGCTATTCTGCTACCTTCCAATCAAAGCTAAAATGGAAGGGTACCTTTTAAGAATGACCCAATAAGTGAGAACCAACACAGCTTTCGAAAGGGTTGATTTAACTTGACCAACCTCATTAAATTTTGTTGAGGTGACGAGACCAATTGGTAGGAGAAGCTGTATGGTTACATACAAGGTCACAGATGTAAGGGAGTTCCTTCCGAATCTGAATGGACCCTGGTCAGCTTGCACCTAAAGTGCAGTGTGGCATTCTGGTAGCCATGATACAAGGGGTCCATCCGTACCGACTCGAATGGACTAACCAGGCTGATCCCCAATATTGGAGAGAAGAGCTACAAGAAATGACTTCAAAGATTGAGCTTCTTATGTTTTGAAACTTTTAGTCATTATTGTAATGTAAGGAACAAGGTCCTGCATACAACAATGAGATAAATGGCCAGATATTTTGTTTTAGTGATGTTGTTTTGGGGGAAAATGTTGAACAGGACATTAAGTGGAAACAATCATTTAAGTAGCTGGAAGGGGAGAGAAAACAACTGTTTCAAAGTGCTAAGCAGCATCACACATGAAGGTCAACTGTAAGAATCATCCCGTTGCACTGAAAATTTGGACTACTGGCTAAATTGATGACATAACAGTGTTATACAGTATACTTGACTGCTGGTATATGCCAGTTATTGTCCATCATATTGGTATTTATTTATAAGTCAAGATTTATTGCTTTAGTCTGTGAACTTTTCATCTGTGTGATAGTATTCACCATTTAGTAGAGGTTTTGCTAATGTAATCCAGTAGCAGATTACTACAAGTTTTTAATTCCTTCGGGGACACAGAAAGGATGTAGCTTCCAGATTGGAGGAGACTAGGTTCAGTTATGGAGATTGATGTTGAACAGTTGAAGAAGATGGTGGCTCTGGAAACACTTTGCCTCAACTAGTTCCACATTCGGATACAACCCAGTGGAATAATGCAATTGCAAAATGCTTCAAGTTGGCCTCATGGTGGTGCTGTGTTGTGCACAAAAACAGGACCGTAGTTTGGGAAGGTTGCAAGGGTGATCCTTCGAATCTGTTAAGTTCTATATCTGAGGTGAAATGGGTAGAGATTGTGGCAACTCACTAGCAAGAATTTTGGTTGGGGTTGAGGAAGAACAGGATTGAAGTATCCTGCCTAACGGGTACCTCACACCGAGAATCATAGAAAAATTACGACACAGAAGGAGGCCATTCGGCCCATCATGTCCGTGCCGGTTGAAAAAGAGTTACCCAGCCTAATCCCACCTTCCAGCACTTGGTCTGTAGCCCTGTAGTTACGGTTCTTTAAGTGCACAGCCATGTACCTTTTAAATGTGATGAGTGTTTCTACCTCTTTCACCCTTTCAGGCAGAGTTCCAGATTCCCACCGCTCTCTGGGTGAAGAAATGGTTCCTCATCTCCCGTTTAATCCTTCTACCAACTACTTTAAATCCTATCTAGGCTCCTCATAATTTTATAGACTTCAATTAAATCTCCCCTCAGCCTCCTTTGTTCCAAGGAAAACAACCCCAGCCTATCCAATCTTTCCTCATCGCTAAAATTTTCCAGTCCTGGCAATATCCTCGTAAATCTCCTCTGCACTCTTTCTAGTGCAATCATATCCTTCCTGTAATGGGGTGACCAGAACTGCACACAGTACTCAAGCTGTGTGACCTAACGTGGGTTGTATACAGTTCTGGCATAACTTCTCCACTCTTGTATTCTATGCCTCGGATAATAAAGGAAAGCATTCCGTATGCCTTTTAAACTACCTTATTGACCTGTACTGCTATCTTTAAGGATCTGTGGACATGTACTCCAAGGTCCCTCTGATCCTCCACTTCTTTCATTATCCTCCCATTTGTTGTGTATTCCCTTGCCTTGTTGCCCCTCCCCAAAAGCATTATCTCACATTTTTCCGGATTGAATTCCATTTGTCACTTTTCTGCCCAATTAACTAGTTCATCGATATCATCCTGCAGTCTAGAGCTTTCCTCCTCACTCAACCACACGGCCAATTATTGTAACATCTGCACATTTCTTTATCATGCCCCCTACATTTAAGTCTAAATCATTAATAAATACCTGTACTACAAAAAGTAAGGAACCGAGTATTGAGCCCTGTTGAACCCCACTGGAAACAGATTTCCAGTCACACAAACTACCCTCAACCATTAACCTTTGCTTCCTGCCACTGAGCCATTTTTGGATCTAATTTGCCATTCTCCTTTGGATCTCATTTTTTGATCAGCCAACCTTGGTGAAATCCATGTAAACTACATCAAATGCACTACCCTCATCAGCTCTCCTTGTTACCTCAATCAAGTTAGTCAGACACGACCTTCTCTTAACAAATCCATGCTGACTGTCCTTGATTAATATGTGTCTTTCTAAATGAAGATTTATACCGTCCCTCAGAATTGATTCCAGTAATTTGTCCACCACCGAGGTTAAACTAACTGGACTGTAATTGTTCGCTTTATCCCTTCCTCCCTTTTTAAACAATAGTACAACGTTAGCAGTTCTCCAATCCTCTGACACCACTCCTGCAGCCAGGGAGGATTGAAAAATGATGGTCAGAGCCTTCACAATTTCCTCCCTTGCTTCTTTTAGTAGCCTCGGAAAAATTTCATCCGGTCCTGGTGATTTATCTACTTTCTCGATGCTAAACCCCTTAAAACTTCCTCTCAATGTTTATCCCATCCAATATTTCACTATCTTTCTCCTGAACTTCAATGTTGACATCCTCCCCCTATTTTGTGAAGACGGCCGCAAAGTATTCATTTAATACCTTACCCACATCCTCCGCCTCCACCCATAGATCACCATTTTGGTCCCTAATAGGCTCCACTCTTTCCTTAGTTATCCTCTTGCTCTTTATGGGCTTTCATTGATTCTACTTGCCAATATTTTTTCATTACCACTTTTTGCTTTCCTAATTTCCTTCTTAATTTCACCCCTGCACTTTCTATACTCTTCTAGGCTTTCTGCAGTATTGAGCTTAGGATATCTGATACAGGCTTCCCTTTTTTACCTTATCTTATTCTGTATGCACCTTGTCATCCACCGGGCTCTAAATTTGGCAGTTCTACCCTTTTTCTTTGTAGGAACATGTTTATCCTGAACTCCATGTGCCTCCCACTGCTCTGGCACTGATTTACTTTTTCAGCCTAGTAAAATTGGCCTTTTCTCAATTAAGAACTCTTGTTCCTGTTTTTTTTCTTTGTCCTTATCCATAATTATGCTAAAACTAACTGAGTTATGATCGCTACCACAAAAATGCTCTCCCACTGCTACTCCTTCCACCTGCCCAGCTTCATTCCCTAAAAGTAAATCCAGAACTGCCCCCCCGCCCCCCGTCTTGGGCTTGCTACGTATTGGCTAAGATAGTTCTCCAGCATTCAATTTAAGAATTCTGTGCCCTCTGTACCTTTTCCATTGATAGTATCCCAGTTAATATTAGGGTTTTAGGGCAAGTAGCCGAAGAGAGCTTGGGCAGAGATCTTGGAGCAGCCACCTATTTTCTTGGCAATGGATGCACAAATCCAGGCAGATTTAGAGTTGAAAAGATTTGGTGTTAGATTGCAGAAGAAAAAACATCAGGATGTGAATAGCCTTAAAAGCTACAGTTTGGCCAACAACTGTCGTAGCCTTTCATCATTTAGCCACAAAGTTCTTTTACATTTTATTCATGGGTGATGACTTAGAATGGTATGTGGTTCTATGAGGACAGCAGCTTTGCAGTATCTCATTCAAGTGGCTATTACGAACATACGAACAATGACGGACAGGTAAAGACCATCTGGTCCATCGAGCCTGTCCCACACAATTGCGATACCTTGTGTATCGCAACATATACACTCCACCCCACCCCAAACCATGTGATCTCCTGGGAGAGGCAAATAAAAGATAAAAAAACCGAAATTAAATCCTCTCCAACCCATCTAGGCAATCGAAACTAGTCCAGGAGATCACTCTGGCCATTAAATTCCCTGCAGTACCTACCTTCTGTAAGAGGTGATCACCGCCACAGCCAGAAACAAACCCAGCTTTTGCTTGAAGGAATACCACATGAAACGGCAGCTTGTTCCAGAGGTCTACTATTCTCTGGGGGGAAAAAAAATCTCCTGATATCTAACCGAGATCTAGCCTTGTACAACTTAAATTTGTGACCCCATATCCTGCCTAACCTATTTAATTGAAAGAAACTGTCAGCTGGAACACCGTCTATTCTCTTCATTATCTTATAAAGCACAATCATATCCCGCCCCCCCCCCCCCCCCCAAGTCTACGCTGCTTGAAGGTATAGAGTCCCAACTCTTTTAGCCTACCTTGATAACTAAGATGCCTTAGTCTTGGAATTAGTCTCGTGGCCCTCTTCTGCGCCCTTTCCGAGCTTCAATATCACCCACCACGTGAGGAGACCAAAATTGGACACTATTCCAAGTGCGGTCTGACTAAGGTCTTGTATAAGCACAAATCAGTATGCCTTGTCTTATATTCAGTTATCCTGTGGATATACTCCAACACCCTATTTACTCTAGCTATCGCTGCATGGCATTGCTCATGTACCTTTAAAGGTGCATGCACTAGAATGCCCAAATAGAAACAAAGAAACATAGAAAATAGGTGCAGGAGTAGGCCATTCGGCCCTTCGAGCCTGCACCGCCATTCAATGAGTTCATGGCTGAACATGCAACTTCAGTACACCATTCCTGCTTTCTTGCCATACCCCTTGATCCCCCCTAGTAGCAAGGACTTCATCTAACTCCTTTTTGAATATATTTAGTAAATTGACCTCAACAACTTTCTATGGCAGAGAATTCCACAGGTTCACCACTCTCTGGGTGAAGAAGTTTCTCCTCATCTCGGTCCTAAATGGCTTACCCCTTATCCTTAGACTGTGACCCCTGGTTTTGGACTTCCCCAACATTGGGAACATTCTTCCTGCATCTAACCTGTCTAAACCCATCAGAATTTTAAACGTTTCTATGAAATCCCCTCTCATTCTTCTGAACTCCAGTGAATACAAGCCCAGTTGATCCAGTCTTTCTTGATATGTTAGTCCCGCCATCCTGGGAATCAGTCTGGTGAACCTTCGCTGCACTCCCTCAATAGCAAGAATGTCCTTCCTCAAGTTAGGAGACCAAAACTGTACACTCACCAAGGCCCTGTAGAACTGTAGTAACACCTCCCTGCCCCTGTACTCAAATGCCCTCGCTATGAAGGTGAACATGCCATTTGCTTTCTTAACCGCCTGCTGTACCTGCATGCCAACCTTCAATGACTGATGTACCATGACACCCAGGTCTCGTTGCACCTCCCCTTTTCCTAATCTATCACCATTCAGATAATAGTCTATCTCTCTGTTTTTACCACCAAAGTGGATAACCTCACATTTATCCACATTATACTTCATCTGCCATGCATTTGCCCACTCACCTAACCTATCCAAGTCACTCTGCAGCCTCATAGCATCCTCCTCGCAGCTCACACTGCCACCCAACTTAGTGTCATCCGCAAATTTGGAGATACTACATTTAATCCCCTCATCTAAATCATTAATGTACAATGTAAACAGCTGGGGCCCCAACACAGAACCTTGCGGTACCCCACTAATCACTGCCTGCCATTCTGAAAAGTACCCATTTACTCCTACTCTTTGCTGCCTGTCTGCCAACCAGTTCTCAATCCACGTCAGCACACTGCCCCCAATCCCATGTGCTTTAACTTTGCACATTAATCTCTTGTGTGGGACCTTGTCGAAAGCCTTCTGAAAGTGCAAATACACCACATCAACTGGTTCTCCTTTGTCCACTTTACTGGAAACATCCTCAAAAAATTCCAGAAGATTTGTCGAGCATGATTTCCCTTTCACAAATCCATGCTGACTTGGACCTATCATGTCACCTCTTTCCAAATGTGCTGCTATGACATCCTTAATAATTGATTCCATCATTTTACCCACTACCGATGTCAGGCTGACCGGTCTATAATTCCCTGTTTTCTCTCTCCCTCCTTTTTTAAAAAGTGGGGTTACATTGGCTACCCTCCACTCCATAGGAACTGATCCAGAGTCTATGGAATGTTGGAAAATGACTGTCAATGCATCCGCTGTTTCCAAGGCCACCTCCTTAAGTACTCTGGAATGCAGTCCATCAGGCCCTGGGGATTTATCGGCCTTCAATCCCATCAATTTCCCCAACACAATTTCCCAACTAATAAGGATTTCCCTCAGTTCCTCCTTCTTAATAGACCCTCTGACCCCTTTTATATCCGGAAGGTTGTTTGTGTCCTCCTTAGTGAATACTGAACCAAAGTACTTGTTCAATTGGTCTGCCATTTCTTTGTTCCCAGTTATGACTTCCCCTGATTCTGACTGCAGAGGACCTACGTTTGTCTTTACTAATCTTTTTCTCTTTACAAATCTCTCTTTATCTCCATCATCTTTAATGCCTTTCCCTGGAGGGTGTATGAATGTTGAGCATTTGCCCTGCCTACATATATATCACTGCACTTGTGTAAGTTATACATTATTTTCCAGTCTTGAGCCCAATCTTCCAACAGATTAAGATCTGTCTGAAGCAGACGAGCATCTTCGACAGTTCTAACACTCATACATCTTGGTATCATTTGCAAATTGTGCCCCAAAATCCAGATCATTAATAAAAATAGTAAAAAGCAACGGTCCCAACATTGATCGCTGCAGGACACCACTGGTGACCGGCCTCCAAACAGATCCAAATCCATCTATAACTACTCTTTGCCTGCGTCCTGCCAGCCAGTTCTGAATCCAGCTCAATATATTTCCACAAATACCAGAGGCTCCGATGTAAGACTTGTAAGATCTGTCAGAAGAGACCTGTCCGTGACCACAACAAACCACGCTGGTTTGTAAATATTGTAAATAAGCACAACAGATTTTATTGATTAGTTTACTTCCACTGCAAAGAAATAATACTTCAGGCGATAGACCGTCTGTTCTTTGAAACCTCAATGGAAGCCCACTGAGTGACTAGCGCTGTGTTCTGTTGACTGTAGTTCTTCTCCAGTCTTCCTCTGTGTTTGCTCTTCTTCCAGGGTTCAATAGCTGCTACTCTTCTACCTTTTTCCTCTCTTTCAAATGCTGTAAGAGTCTGCAGCTGTTTACGCCTTACAATACATAATTCTAAGATTCTTGTCTTTGACCGTCTACAGCTCAATAGGACAGTCTATCGTTATCTCTATGCTCCCTTCCTTCTGTAGAAGGAATCATTTCTCCTCTGAGAACTTTTACAGGCAACTTTACACATAGTTCATTACTGAGCGTGGCTTTGCAAAATTAGGATAAGAAATTATACATGCTGCACACCTTTATCTTGCTGATTAATATTCTGGCCGTGACCACTCTAGCTCTAAGTAAAGCTTCACAGCAGTTTAAAAAAAAATAGTTCACATAATATGGGCTCAATCTACCATCATGCTTTGTTAAAAATGGTTAGCTAAGCTTACATGCATTTTAGTTAATTTTATCATATAGTTAAAGAAAAGCATTATTAAAACAGTATCACAACATGCAGCTAAGTGTCATCTTACACTGATCTTATAGCGAAGCCTCTTGTGCGGTACCTTGGCAAAAGCTTTTTGAAAATCTAAGTAGACAATGTCTACTGGGCTTCCCTTGTCCACCAACTTTGTAACTTTTACCAAAAATACAATTAGATTTGTGAGACATGACTTTTTTTTTTATGAAGTCATGTTGGGTGTCCCTAATATGTCCCTCCTCTATCAAAGTATTCATATATTGCATCTCTTATGATTCTTTCAAGTATCTTACTCATTACTGATGTTAAACTCATAGGCCTGTAGTTACCCGGGTCTGCCTTGTCACTTTTTTTAAAAACGGAGACTATATTAGCCTCCTTCCAATCTGTAGGAACCATTCCAGTGAGCTAATAAAAATACAGGCCTGGGGCTCGCACAGCACATGTCCTGTCTCCCGGAGGACTCTCGGGTGGATATCATCTGGCCTTGCTGTTTATCTATTTTCAAGTTCTTAATTCTTTCTAAAACATTGGGCCCAAGTTTCCACACGATAAAAAACGGGCGCCCCTCCGAGCTGGGCGCCCGTTTTTCGCGCCTAAAACAGCGCCGGAAACAAAAACGCGCGATTCTGGAGCGCTTTGCAGCTCCTTGTCTGTTTGGCGTGGCGCCCAGGGGGGCGGAGCCTAC